>NW_017671046.1:276577-372955 GCF_001879085.1 Nicotiana attenuata
AAATTAGGGTTAGAAGGAAAAGTATATGGTAAGCACATAACAGTAACCATCTTTGCTAATTCTTCACGATCTTTATTAGGATCGTAATATAAAATACCACCGGTCACAGTGTTAATTCCTGGTTGAACTAGATTTGAACCTGTACTAGGGTTAACCGCAGTATCTACACTTGTCCCCTCTTGCTGCGCTTTCATTGTAAATTATTTAACTTTATCTCTAGGGTGTGTTTGTATGTGCCTAGCCAAACTACCCGTACCGCTACGGTCTCCAGTATATTTATGCGCCAGCAATTTCCCACAAGTTTTACACCTAGCCTTATTTTGTTCTCTTACTTGAGTAAAAAAATTCCAAACTAATGATGTTTCTAGGCGTTTAGAAGGTTGTCTATTAAAAGTAGGGGTTTGTACAGGTGGGTCGGGCGGGGCATCAGTTGGGTTATTAACAGGACTAGTAGGTGAATCATCTAAATCCGGTTGGGTTTCATCTACATCCTCATTTTCCTCATCATTTTCTAAGATAGTTTGATTAGGATAAAGAGCATTCATAACTTCTTCATTTAATTGTTCACCTTGTGCAACATTATGGCAAAATTCACTATCGGAAAATTGAAAACAAGGGTTATCACTATCAAGAATAATAGGAGCAGCAGGACGGGTAACAGGTCTGGGTCGGGGAGCCGGGGGAAGGGTAGTAGGTTGGAGACTACTTTCACCAATTTTAGCTTTTCCCTTACCACCAAACATTTTTTTCAAAGAAAATGCCATATTAATTACAATTATGCAAACTAAACACACAAAAATATATTCTTAAAAGTTAAGAGTTGGAACGAGTTTACCAAATTGCCGAACAACTTCTTGAAAATTGAAAATCGTTGAAGACTTGAAGACTTGAATACTTCAATTCACCAACTTCACAATTTTTCACGAAATTGCATAATAAGCAATTATAGAAGAGAAATTAGATATAGATTGAGAGAGATTGAGATAGATTGATGAATTGGTGAGTAAAAATGAAAGAATGAGGGGGTATTTATAGTTGAGAATTGGGGAAAAGTGTAATTATATAAAGTTTGGGGTTAAAATAAAGTTTGGGGGCCAAATGGCTATTTTTTAAAGTTCCAAACGGTTGAAAATTAAAGGCCAACGGCTAGATTTTAAAATCTAACCGTTGGCTATTTTTTTTAAAAAAAAAATTTTTTTTTTAAAAAAAAATAGCCGTTGGAGCCCGTTAGGACCGTTAGGCCCGGTTGAACCGGCCCAGGACCGCCTGCCGGTCCCGGGCTTAGCGGTCCCGATCTCGTGGGCCTCGTGTACGAGACCGGCCCGTCACGGGCTTCCTACCCATTCAGGGACCGGCCCACCAGGACCGGCCCGCCGGGACCGTTTAGCCCGTTAGGACCGCGGGCCCGGTCCGGTCCCGGTCCCAGACCGGCCCACCAAACAGCCTTATCTCATGGCATAAAAAATTAGGCCGTCAGCCTCACATAACAACAAGCCACCTCGTGGCATAAATCAATCAGGCCCTCGGCCTCACATTATCACAAATAAGTAACAACCTGCTACGGCGTGCAACCCGATCCCATAATATCCTCACAACACAAGCCCTCGGCCTCAGTCAATCAGAAACCTCTCAAGCCACTTGGGCAACAGTAAAACAGGAAACTCAGCCCAAAATATCATTTAAAGTGTCAAAACAGAGTAAATACGGATGAGTTATGAAATTAGTAAAATACAACATGACTGAGTACAGATATTTAGTCAAAAACAGTGAGGAATTGTAGTAAAAAGCCCCTGAAGGTCCAAACAGTTGGCACTAGGCCCAAATATGGCATTCAGCCCAAAACATAGTAATACTTTCCAAAACACAATGATATCAAATAGTTTTCAATCAAATACGCGACTTAATAGTCGTACGGGACGGACCAAGTCACAATCCCCAACGGTGCCGACCCTATGCTCGTCATCTAACGTGTGCGTCACCTCAAAGTAGCATAACGATGTGAAATCCGGGGTTTCATATCCTCAAGGCAACATTTACAATCATTAGTTACCTCGAACCAGTCCAAACTCTAGCCCGCGATGCCTTTGCCTCTCAAATTGGGCTCCAAATGCTCCAAATCTAGCCAAAATCAGTATATTATCATCAATATACGCTAAAGGAACAAAGCCCAAGCGAAAATAATCAAATTAACTCAAGAATCCCGAAATTGCTCAAACCCGGCCCCGGGGCCCACGTCTCAGAATCTGACCAAAGTCTCAAAATCTGACAACCCATTCAAATACGAGACTATCCATACTAGTTTCACTCAGTTCCGACTCCGAATCGACTTTCAAATCCCAAATATTCATTTTATGAAGTTCCACAATTTCCCCCAAATTTTCACCCCAAATCTCCACTCAAATGAGGAATCCAACGTTATAATCTTGTATTTTAGCCGAAATTGAGTTAGAATCACTTATGTCGATGGTTTTCTTGAAAATCCCTCGAAAAATCGCCAAAGCCCGAGCTCTCTAGGTCAAAATATGAAATAAAACCCAAATCTCGTATTTATAGTGTACTTTTCGGATTCCCATCACCGTTGACCGCGGTAAATCACCGTTGACCGCGTTTCTGGTGGCTGCACATAAAGGCTTTAGTATTTTGGCTATAACTTTCTTTACAGATGTCCAAATTATTATTTCCTTATCTTTCTGGAAACTAGACACGAAGGGCTACAACTTTTGTTTTTGAATCATCTCAAAATTTCCTGTAGATCAAAAGATATAGGATTCCGAAGTTGGACCAACGAACCTGTAGATTCTTTCACTGGAGCACCTCAGCGCCCCATTTTCCGCCTCAGCGCTCCCTACTCCGCCTCAGCGAAAATCCATCGCCCTCAGCGGAAAATCCCTTTCCCCACAGCAAAAATTAAACACCAGAACCATTCCTGAGTTCCAAAAATGCCTGGACTCGCCCAAAACTCACCTGAAACACACATGAGGCCCTCGAGACCTCGACCAAACATGCCAACACATCCATAACATCATTCAAACTTAGTCGAGCCTTCGAATCACTCAAAATAATACCAAAACACCAAATCAACCTAGGATTTAAGCCTAAGAACTTAGAAACTTCCAAATTCCATGAACAACGCCGAGACCTATCAAATCACCTCCGAATGACCTAAAATTTTGCACACACGTCCCAAATGACACAACAGACCTACTCCGATTCTCGAAATTCCATTCGGACCCCGATATCAAGATTTCCACTACCAACCGGAAAATGCAAAAATTCCAATTTCACCAATTCAAGCCTAAATCTACCACGAACCTCCAAATTGCATTCCGAACACGCTCCTAAGTCCAAAATCACCCAACACAGCTAACCAAATCATAAAAATCCAAATCCGAGATCGAATACTAAAAAGCCAAGAGGGTCAAACCTTTCAAATTTAAAGCTTCCAGCTGAGAATCATTCTTCCATATCTATTCCGATTAACCTGAAAACCAAAACCGACGCTTTACATAAGTCACTTTATTTACTCTCGTCTTATATCCTGCTAATATTTTCGTCTATTACCTTATTCTGAAAACTTCAACAAAATATTCTTTCGCTCTTAGCTCCCCTTGCTCTATCCATTGGCTCTTTGGGTCGCCTAGCATTCTCTCTTTACTAGGGACGGGAGCCATACAAAGGTAAATATTTATCCCTCCTAGGATTCCACTGCCTGTCTTCTGAAATTTTTCTGGACATTTTAATATTCATATCTAAATGTACTATTCTAGAGTGCACCATCGGGGTATCTCACACGGAGAACTATTACCACGTTTGCAATATCCTTCGAAAATGTCAGCTAATGCTAACAATCCATCCACCATTTTGGGTTACTCTAAGCCCAGCTGGATCATCATATCTCATCCTTCTCTTAACCAATATATGTTAGCTCCCACAGTGTATAACTAAGATGGGTGTGGCCAATTGTACATACTTCTATTACTATTGGCGGTAACTCAAATACTTATTTTTCTCTGCCCGAATTTTAAATACTGATAATCTTCACTAACTGGGTACCTCGTACCCTTCGCCACCTAGCTTATTTTACTTATTGAAACTTGTATCTACCTTCTGATTCTCTCGTTTCTTTTTACCATATAGGTGGATAAATATTCATGCCTTAGGGATCCTTACCAAGAAGTTTACATGTCTTAGTACACACATGATCTGCTAAAGACCTCACATTTACTCATCATAAGCATGATGTAAAATCGAGTTCTTTTGACTCAACTCTTCTACAGCCACATTCAATCTCTTACCAACTATCTTTCTAGATGTAGGCATCATTGTATTAAGAATAAAATAAAAGTTAGGAGTTTGAATATTACAATTGAGCTCTACCACACGATCTAGAGTAAGAAGAAAGAGTGACAGTCCTAAATGCCTTGTAGCCTCCAACTTATAAGTGTGATGCACAACACACCTATAAACAAGAGTCTACTAGACACGACTTGTAGACTCCCTAGGATAGAACTGCTCTGATACCAAGTTTGTCACGCCCCAAACTTGAAAAGGCGTAGCCGGAACCCGGTGCCATACTCGGCTCGAGCGTACCACTGTGTAGCTGTAAGGCCCTGGAAAACTTCACTATGTAATTCAAGGTTTTTATGAGTAAAGAGGGGAGGAAATAAATTAATTTAAAAACTTTAAAATTACAGAAAAATTATAAAAACCCTGTGTATGCTTATATATGCATATATATGCTATTTTGAAAGTATTTATGCATATTAAAAATATATAGAGAAAAATTGGGTATCAACAGCTGCCCCTCTTTACCCGAGAAGGATGAAAGAGTTTTCGGCTAAAGAAATGATGGCCAATTTTTACCGGACGGGATGATTTCAAAGACAGGGGCCAGATTCCGGTCTTTGAGCTGCCTACATATCCCTGGTTTTATTGGAATCAGGCCATGTGTAGTTCTGGGTTTATCTATGGAATATGCCGATGAAATTATTGCAAGAACGGACACGCGATGCCGAAGCGGCTATGGTGAGTGGTTAAAGCTTATGGTAGTTGAAGGAACTGGAGCAATATCGCTCCCGCTAGAATAGTGGTTGCTTGCTGGTTACCTGCAGATAAAAGATGCTACAAACATGTATTTGCGAAAAATTTAAACATGATGCAAATTTCCTTTGGACCATGAAGGTTGTCTTTGGACAGTTTAAGATGACGTCCTCAGACCATGACGTCCTGGGCCATGAACTGCTTAGTGAGGGATTCGCAGGCCATGAAATGATGTTTCGGGCCATGAAGATGGTGCCTCCGAACCATGACGCCTTTAAATAATGATATGCAAATTTGAGAGATCCTCAAGCCATGACATGGTGTCTTCCGGCTATGATGATGATGCCTTTAGACTATGATGCCTTTGGATAGATTGGATATATTTTAGCCCATGATATGCAATAGTATAATGTTAACAAGACAAGGCTTAGTCTTGTGAAATGAAGGGAAGAGCTTAGCCCAATCGAAAAGCAAATAGGCAGTGCTAGAAATAGAGCAAAATTTGTGCAAGGAAGGACAATGTTTGGTCCCATACAGATGGGGAGGCAAGGATTAGCCTCATGCAAATGTGGAGGCAAGGATTAGCCTAATGCAAGTGTGGAGGTAGGGATTAGCCTCATGAAGTCAAGGATTAGACTCATGCAAATGGGGAGGCAAGGATTAGCCTCATGCACGTGTGGAGGCAAGGATTAGCCTCATGGAGTCAAGGATTAGACTCATGTGAATAGGGAGGCAAGGATTAGCCTCATGCAAATATGGAGGCAAGGATTAACCTCATGCAAATTTGGAGGCAGGATTAGCCTTATGCAAATAGGGAGTCAGGGATTAGAATCATGCAAGTATGGAGTCAGAGATTAGAATCATGCAAATGGGAAGGCAAGGATTAGCCTCATGAAAGTGTGGAGTCAGGGATTAGACTCAGGCAAATGGGAAGGCAAGGATTAGCCTTATGCAAATGGAGGCAAGGATTAGCCTGATGCAAATGGGGGGGCAAGGATTAGCCACATGCAGATGGTGAGCAAGGATTAGCCCCATGCAAAGTGCGAGAAACAAATAAGAGTAGTGTATGTCTTAGTTGGAGATATATTCAGTGTCTGATGGACTGATTGATAGTGAGCTTGTTACGTGTATATTTCTGCGGATGTTACCATTGCGTCTGATGTGCCTGTGCTCAAAGAAAAATTGTAAGTTTTGTGGGGGAGGTTGGTTCGTGCTTCTATCCACTGGCCTTGCTTTGCTTTGTTCCGAAAGCCTTCCAAGTTTCCCTGGGTGATACCTGACTGTAACGGAAATAGAGTTTTTGAAAATATGCAATTATTGATGAAAATAGAGTTATTATAGTTATTTTTTAGAAAACACAGTGAAATATCACCTTATTTAGATGAACTAGTGACTGTAACACATTTTAGAGACATTGCAACTTTCTCATATCGGAATTTTGGGGGTCCTCCTCAAAATTCTGCCCCAGTTTGGTAGATGATCTTTGACCGTTTACAGATAATAAGCCTTGCTGACTCTTTTCGGAATTTTGAGAATCCTTCTCAAAATTTTGCCCTAGTTTCCTTAACTGGTTGTTGACCGTCTGACACCTGTTGGCGTTTGGCTGGACTTGCTCTCCTCAAAATTCTGCCCCAGTTTCTGATCTTGCGGGAAATGAAAATTTTATTATGATATGACCGAAACCATAAGGCTGCCTACGTATCCCTCTTAAATGGGAATCAGTTCAAGCGTAGTTCCATTACATCTGATGAGGAAATGTAAAATAATCTAAGCATAGTATCTTTTGACTGCGTCTGAATTGATCGGTTTTGGCCAGATTTCTCCATCCATTTCTGCGAGTATGAGTGCTCCTCCTGTTAGTACCCTGTGGACCATGTACGGACCTTGCCAGTTAGGAGAGAATTTCCCTTTGGCTTCATGTTGATGTGGGAAGATCTTCTTCAGCACCAACTGACCTGGTACGAATTGCCGAGGTTTGACCTTTTGTTGAAAGCTCTGGACATTCTGTTCTGATAAAGTTGGCCATGACATACTGCGTTCATCCTTTTTCCATCGATAAGGGCCAATTGTTCATAGCGACTCCTTATCCACTCTGCATCGCTGAGTTCAGCTTCCTGTATGATTCTCAAAGAAGGAATCTCCACCTCGACTGGGATGACAACCTCGGTACCATAAACCAACATGTAGGGAGTTGCCCCGGTTGATGTGCGAACCGTGGTGCAGTACCCCAACAAGGCAAAGGGTAACTTCTCATGCCATTGTTTATGGTTCTCTACCATTTTCCTTAGTATCTTCTTGATTTTTTTGTTGGCGGCTTCTACGACCCCATTCATTTGAGGTTTGTAGGCTGTAAAATTCTTGTGCTTGATTTTGAAAGCTTCACATATAGCTTTCATCAGATCACTGTTGAGATTGGTGGCGTTGTCAGTAATAATGGACTCAGGAACTCCGAACCGGCAGACAATACGATCCTTGACAAAATATGTGATGACTTTCTTGGTTACAGCTTTGTAGGACACAGCTTCGACCCATTTTGTGAAGTAATCGATGGCGACCAGAATAAACCTGTGTGCGTTTGAAGAAATAGGCTCAATAGGACCAATAACATCCATTCCCCAGGCGGCGAATGGCCAAGGTGAGCTTGTCGCATTGAGCTCATTCGGCGACACTTTTATCATGTCGGCATGAACTTGACATTGAAAGCATTTGCAGACGTACTGAATGTAATCTGTCTCCATGGTCATCCAAAAGTAACCTTCCCTGAGTATCTTCTTAGCCAAGACAAAACTGTTCATGTGTGGACCACAGGTCCCAGCATGCATATCCTCAAGTAGCTTAGAAGCTTCCTTTGCGTCAACACATCTTAGTAAATCCAAATCAGGAGTTCTTCTGTACAAGTTCCCCCGCTGTGGAAGAAGTGATTCGATAGTCTCCGGAGTGTGCATTTCTGAGTGTGATTTGCATGCTCCGGGTATTCTCCTTTTGATAAGTATTCTTTGATGTCATGGAACCAAGGACTTCTATCCGCTTCTTCCTCGATATGAGCACAATATGCCGGTTGATTGTGGATCCTCACCGGAATAGGATCAATGTAGTTCTTATCTGGATGTTGTATCATGGAGGACAATGTGGCCAATGCGTCGGCAAACTCGTTCTGAATTCTAGGCACATATCGGAATTCTATCTTTGTAAACCTCCTTCTCTATTCCTGCACATGGTGCGGGTATGGCAATATCTTGGAATTCTTGGTGGCCCACTCTCCTTGTACCTGGTGCACAAGAAAATCTGAATCACCAATTACCAGCAACTCCTGAATGTTCATGTCGACTGCCATGTTGAGCCCTAGTATGCAGGCTTCATATTCCGCCATGTTGTTGGTGCAGGGAAATCTGAGTTTAGCAGATACCGGATAATGCTGACCCGTTTTTGATACCAAAACTGCTCCAATGCCCACTTCTTTGAAATTTGTGGCTTCGTCAAAGAACATCCTCCAACCGTCATATGCTTCGGTTATGTCCTCTCCTACGAATGATACTTCTTCATCAGGAAAATATGTTTTCAAAGGTTCGTATTCTCCTCCCACCGGATTTTCAGCAAGGTGATCTACCAATGCTTGTCCTTTGACCGCCTTTTGAGTTACGTAGACGATATCGAACTCACTTAATAGTATCTGCCATTTGGCCAACTTTCCTGTCGGCATGGGTTTCTGGAATATGTACTTCAGAGGATCCATCCTGGATATGAGGTATGTAGTGTAGGGGCAAAAGTAATGCCTCAATTTCTGAGCTGTCCAGGTCAAAGCACAGCAAGTGCGTTCAAGCAGAGAGTACCGTGCTTCGTAAGGTGTGAACTTCTTGCTCAAGTAGTATATGGCCTGCTCCTTCCTTCTTGTCTCATCATGTTGTCCCAAAACACATCCGAAGGCCCCATCCAATACCGATTGATAAAGTAGCAAAGGTCGTCCAAGCTCTGGCGGGACCAACATTGGTGGTGTGGATAAGTACTCCTTGATTCTGTCAAAGGCTTTCTGACAATCCTCTGTCCAGCTTGTTTCAGCATCTTTCCTCAGCATCTTGAAGATGGGTTCGCATATCACTGTGGACTGTGCTATGAAGCGACTGATATAGTCCTAGGAAGCTCATCACATTCTTTTTGCTCTTAGGTGGTGGTAACTCCTGAATCGCCTTGACTTTAGAAGGATCCAACTCAATTCCTCGACTACTGACAATGAATCCCAATAATTTTCCTGCGGGAACCCCGAATGCGCACTTTGCGGGGTTCAGTTTCTAGTTGTACTTCCTTAGCCTGTCAAACAACTTCCTCAAGTCCGCTATGTGATCTGCGGCCCTCTTGGATTTGATAATGCCATCGTCCACATACACCTCTATTTCTTTGTGTATCATATCATGGAAGATGGTTGTCATGGCTCTCATGTAAGTGGCCCCACCGTTCTTCAAACTGAATGGCATCATCTTGTAACAATATACACCCCATGGTGTAATAAAATCTATCTTCTCTGCATCTCTTCATCCATCCAAATCTGGTGATAACCCGCAAAGCAATCTACAAAGGATTGGTGTTCATGCTTGGTGCAATTATCGATCAAGATGTGTACATCTGGCAGTGGGAAGTCGTCCTTGGGACTTGCTCTGTTTAAATCCCGGTAGTTGACACATAATCTGACCTTCCCATCCTTCTTCAGAACTGGTATGATGTTAGCTAACCAAGTTAGGTACTCAACCACCCTGAGAACTTTGGCTTTGATCTGTTTGGTTACTTCCTCCTTGATTTTCAAACTCATGTCTGGTTTGAATTTTCTGAGTTTCTGTTTTACCGGCGGACACATGGGATTAGTAGGCAACTTGTGAGCCACTATGGAAGTGCTCAAACCGGTCATGTCATCATATGACCATGCGAACATATCCTCATACTCTCTCAGGAACCGTACGTACTCTTCTTTTTCTGTTGGCGACAAGTGTATGCCGATGCAGGTCTCCTTGACGGCCTCGGCGTCTCCCAAATTCAGTGCTTCGGTTTCGTCTAGATTGGACTTAGGCTTATTCTCAAAATTTTCAACCTCCGTGACAATTTCCTCAGGTATCTACTCCTCTTCCTCTGATTCACTATTCTCATATTGCGTTGCCTCATTATATGTCACAGTCACTGATTCATCAGGAAAAGTAATAATAACGTTGTAGAAAGAAAAATGTAGAAAATAGTAATGAATAATAAAGCGCAAATGCATTTGATTGAAATTAAACAA
Organism: Nicotiana attenuata; assembly: GCF_001879085.1. NCBI lineage: Eukaryota > Viridiplantae > Streptophyta > Magnoliopsida > Solanales > Solanaceae > Nicotiana > Nicotiana attenuata. The sequence continues at coordinate 286,881 of NW_017671046.1, forward strand.
CGTCCAGACAAGCATGGCTCGGTGAATCGAGCATTTATTTTGAAACAAAACAAGTCTTTAAAACAAAGTTACTGAAAATTTTAAATGCCTAGGATGGCTATAGAAATAAAATCTGCCAAGCTACCCAAGGACTCGGCGGGCTCGGGATGGTGTGGCGGTCCAGTTTCTGAGAATAGCTCCTTTCTCCACATCCTGAATAGTAAGGCCTTCTTCCTCCCCCTCCTCAACTATCGCACTACATTGTATCATTTATTCTAACTTTTCCTTTGCTTTTAGGATCACTTGGAAGAGGAGGATGTGGAAGACCTTTAGGTATGATGATGATGCCAGTATGAGCGAACCAACCTTAGGAGATGGGGAATAATAAAAATAACGAAAAACAAAAAGGTAACAAGTTAGTGAGGGTTCTGAAATGTTTGCAGTATTTAAACATATATTGCGAGAATCTAAATTCGTGTCCTAATTTGGGAGCCTCATTGTGCCCGAGGTAGGCCTAGCGACAAGTAGATTTGGAGAACTTTTAATGCCAAAAAATGCTTCATTTCATAATGTAAAAAAATAGACGAATCCCAAAAGACACTATGATAATAATAAAATAAGTCACTACTGGCATTTGGCCTTATTACATTTTTAGGAAAAAACAAAATAAATCTGGCCTATTTGCTCCCAGAAGGACATTCTTCAAGCTGAATGCTCTTGTCGATCAAATCCCTCAGTTTGCGTAGGCTCATTAGTAGAATGCCTTTGCCAAATGTCCTCCTTCGTTTCCCTCAGAGTTTTGGCAGTCGGTGACTCTGTTCCTCACTTTCTCTTCCAATTCTACCAGACTGTATTCCAGATATTCCAGCTTTTCGCTAGTCTTGACGGCCCTCTCTTTTCATTCATTGATTTGGTCACTTGATGGAAGATTCCTCCATCTGTCTAGCAAGAGTGAGGGTGTGCTAACCATACCTAATCTGGGGGACCTCGCTCCTCATTTTCTGCAAAACAAAAGGGTTAGACCTTACCCCCACCAGACTCGACTATTTATTCATTTCTGATCAACATATCGGCATTTAGCTCCCCAAATTAATGCACAGAACGTGGTTGTGTCCGTTGGGATTATGAAAAACCTGATGGACTTTGGATAAGGCTTATCTTAAAGGATCATTATGTGGACAACATAACTGATCCGACTAGGTTTGACCATGATGCACACACAATTTTAACCAGAGTAAGGTTTCTATGGGGTTTTAGACTGGTACCCTTGAGTGGACAACTCGAGGGAGAAGGCATGGAACCATCGACTGCACCGCTGATCGACTGGTTTTAGCGCAAATAAGCCTTTCCGAATTTAAGGGTAGTCAATAGGAAGAGCGCAACCACTCATTAAAGCGTTGCTATAGGATTTGATACGCACGAATGAAATATGATGTGGAGCATGATTTATGCAGCAGTTAATAACATGTAGTCAAGTATTTGCACGTAAGGAAAAAATAAATACAGTATTTAAATAATTGAAAGACGATTACAGGAAAAGGAAACAAAGAGATAAGTCAGTTTCAAGAATAAAGAACCATAAATGCTTAAAAGAAAACGACGGTTAAATTCAAATAAGGGAAAAGGGAATGGGATAGAGCATGCTTGGACTAATTCGTAAAAAGAAGTTTGTTAAGAGCCTAAATATATCCCCAGCAGAATCGCCATGCTATCGCGCCCCCTTTTTTCCTTTTTGACGGAGTCCGAGTTTTGACGTTCATGGGGGTAATAACTCATTTCCTTTTGGGAATTGGGTATTTGAAGAGTCGCCACCTAATGGATTATGGTGCGTTAGGGCACCTAGGGCGATTAACTCTTAGACTAGCTTGCATTACCAGAGATTAGGGTAAGGGCTCGAAATAACCTTGAGGGGAAGGTGTTAGGCACCCCTCTCGGTCCACAACTGTAGGTCTCGGCCAAACTTATATTCACGAATTAGTCCGTTAATAAATAGGTAGTTGAAATAAATAATTGCAAGTAAATCATGTTGGACGTTGCATAACTCAAATAATAAGACAAGATTTTGAACAAGTTGTGTGCATAAAAAGGAAAGTAAAGTTTTTCAAGTAAAGGGGATTTGGGAGAGAGGGGTCCTAGGTTGGTTAGCCTACAGGATCACATCAGTACAATGCCCGGTAATGACTCCTTAGAAAGGGGCTACACGTGGCATTAACACACCGGTCATCATATCCATGTCTACCCTTCCCACCCCGAGCGGTTATTAAAGTGAGTGTTGGGTAGCGATCTCTATTGCGTGCTGTTACCCGTCCCTTCTTAATGGTCCTAGAGGAAATTTAGGATCTCTACCTATAGGTAGTTCTAGACAGACCCCTAATGTTTTAAAGGAGAAAATACTAAGGCGACAAGCAAGAACACATAGGACTTTAGCAAATAAAAGCATGAAATAGCAGATAAAAGGCTCAGGTTCACCCCCACAGATAATGCATGTAAAAAAGCACGACTCAAACACAAATAAGGGCAATACTGTTAATCAGTATCCTAAGACATGATATCTAGGCGAATATAAGAACACATGAGATGCAGTTTCTAAACTCTGAAGTAGGGGCCCTATTAGTTTGCATACTGATTTTAAGCCTGTTAGAACGACATTAAGCAGTAAACACAAGGAGGCAATTTCCAATTTTATAAGAGTCGATTACCTAAGGCTTGCCTAGGCGTAGGATAATGCACAACAATTATCAGAGTTATTAAAACAGTTTAGAAGCTATTTTACCTAAAGCATGTTGTTCTAAGTGTTGCCAAGATATACAGGATTATGACCGGTTTTACTTAAGCAGGATAATCAAACGCGAGAATATTTTATGTCCTTTTTCATGTGTCAGTAGTTTAACTAGGTGTGACTGAGCGTGATCCTAAAGACAGGGTATCTAATATGCACATAAAAATGCAGAATGATTTATATGCAAAATTCTTGAAGCATGATTTCTAAATGCACAGAGAGTTACAACATTGTTAAGCATGATTTCCAGATACATAGGAGTAACAGTTTTGTGTTAATGATGTTACTTAACCTAGAAGCAGGATTTCTAAGTGATACATAAGGATGTCAAGATGAGATGCTGAAAAACAATATACATGAAACCTAGGAGCATGGTATCTAATGCATGATATGCTTTGCATGTATTGGTCCTAAACATGGATTCTAATGCACATACAAAAAATATAAACCTAAAAGCGAGTTTTCAACCCTTTGATAAATATGGATACCCTCCCTTTTCACTAACCAACCCCAATATTTGTTTACAAATAGTTATTACAAACCAGATGAACAAATTACATAAGTAGATAAGAAAAAGAAGAAGTTACACTATAGGGAGCCAGAAGCAGGCCCAAGTGATTTCCCCAAACCTCCAATAGCCTCAAATTTCAAAGACAATATCATTGTCTAGGTGCATCAGAGTTCCCTAAGGATCTCAAGGATCTCGGGCAGTGCTCACACCTAGACTTGGTAACCAAATCGAGTAAGTGCAGTGTGGAAGGGCCAGCCTCAGTGTGCAAGAGTTCAGAGGGTTCTCAAAAGGATCTCAAGGCAGTACACACACTGGAGGAGGCAGAACCTAGGGACTTAGGAATAGAGTGAGAGTGCTTGACATAGTTTGAAAAGGGTTTCAGTAGGAAAACATTGTAAAAGGCTTAGTTAAAATAACTTTGTAAGCAAAAAGGTTGTTGGAAAATAGATTTTGAAAAACAGTGGTGTAATTAAACAAATAGCAGGTAAGTCAAGCAAGTTCAGCAATGTTCAAATAACAGTCCTTCATACAGGGGAATGGGAATTGGGGACGTATAGCACATAGGCAAACACATAGTTGCAGGAGCACTTAAGTATATAATCAACAATATGCTAAGGGGTTAGGGAACTTCAAAATTAACACAGAATCATGTAACTTAAGGATAGCCAACTACTTTGCACAGAAAGATTCATGCTAGAAATGAGAGGAAGAGCCACATTGGGGTATACTAGAAGGGGGATAACATTTCATAAACATGTTGAGTCTAAGGGAGGGGACACATTCAGAAGCATGCTGATAAAGTGATGAAGTAAACATATTAGTTGCAAGTTGAACAACAAAACCATAAGTCAAAACACACTAGAAACAGGATGAACTGAAGCAGTAAAAGAAACATATTATTTTTGAAACTTGAATTGCAATCAGAACATACCAGTAAGGAAGATAGTAAACACAAAGTGAGGAGCAAGAGAGCGCAATAATAATCCTTGGCTTGCAGCCGGCTAACTTGGAATAATAGCAAGTAACCAAAGAAAGAGAGTAGACAGCTTTTGAGTGTGTGAGAGAGTTTTTTGGACCAATGTGTTCGTGTGTTTGTGTTAATGGGAGAGTATGTATATATAGTAGTTCGAAACCAGGTAAAATAAGGAAAAAATCATAATAGTATAGTAATTATGGAACTCAGAATCAATTAGAGCAAAGTCAGTACAAGCACTCCCATAATTTAAGGGTATTAGTTCAAACGGTAAGAACAAGTAACAAATAAGGAAAAAAATCAATGTACGACCAATAAGGAAAGATTTCAAATTCAGTAAGTATAGGGTAAACAATTAGGGCTAAGTTTAGAAAACTCTAATTAAGGAGATAGTTAGTAGGAATAAAATACCAATGCAGACAAGGTAGGCGAATCAATCAATTTGAATAGAAAGAGTAGGAATCGAAGGTTTAAAGGAAGGTCTTCCAATCAAACCATGAAATAGGGAATCCAGAATCAATCAAAGAGAAAGTGATGATTCAGTGTTCGGCATATAAATAGAGTAAGATAGGAATAACCAGACATATCAAACATGAAGGTTAAACACAAGCTCATAGAGGTGATATAAGTTAGGCTAAAAACTCAACAGGAACATATTCGAGGCAAGATAATTACAGAAACTCAAACAAGAAAGGATCAGTCATGCTAATATACAGAACCAAACAAAGAGACCTAAAAATTAGGGCTTTCAACATAGACGAGTTGAAGAGGTAGTAAAATCATAGAATCAGTAAAAATAATGCAAGAAATAGAAGTTTAGACATAAAGAATGAGTTAAACAAAATTTAAAAAGAAGTTCCGAAACCCTAATTTTTAAAAGAAGGTGAAAAGACTTGAAATCAACGATTCTTGTAAAAGAGTTCCAAGGACAGTGTAAAACATTAAAGAAACAAACTCAAATCGTTCTAGATCTGTACAGATCTAGGAGATATATGCAGAAATTTGGGTTTCAGAGGAACCCATATAGAGATGAAAGAACCTGTCTAGAATCCCAAAGATCGTAACACATACAACATGATTTCGCTTGAAATCACACTGAAGTAGCCAAGAACAGAAAAGTGGAGAACCCTAGATGCAAGTCGGCATGGCCCTGGGCCCTTGAAGACCTGAGAAGGCAAGCATGGCATGAGAGAAGCCATTGGAGGCTTAGGAGACGATGAGAAGTCACCGGAGATGGCCGGAGATGGGAAGTCGGCGGTTGAAGACTAGGGTTGGGTTTGAGAGTGTTTTGAGAGCAGTTGAGGGCGGCGGTGTGTAGAAAGTGATTAGAGTTAGGGGGTCGTTTGGAATAAAAAAGGCAAGACTGCACGAGGGCCGTTGATCTTTTAGATCAACGGCCAGGATCCGATGGGTTTGGGGTCGGGTAGGTGCATTTAGGGCCTGGGTCGGGTTATTTAATCCAAAATTGAGCTGGGTATTGGGTTTAATTGAGGCTAAAATTGAAATGCAATTTGGCTAGATTTTAGATAGCCAATTTAACCCCATATGATTTATAATAAATAATAAATAATTTCCAAAAAATAATTTTGTGTACTAAAATGATTTAAAATAGATATTTAACATTTTGAAAATATAGAAGGTCAATTTTATGCATATAAATGTGATTATACATTAACAAGGCTAATATGGCAATTATATGCAAATTAGTTTTAAAAACATAAATGCAATTACAAAAAATTCAGAAAAATATTTTATCGATATTTTGGCATAAATATAGGATTTAGATGACTAAATTACCACAACAAGAATTTGAGGGAAAATTATTGGTGATTTTATGAGTAATAAGGGGAGGAAATAAATCAATTTAAAATCTTTAAAATTACAGAAAAATTATAAAAACCTTGTGCATGCTTATATATGCATATATATGCTATTTTGAAAGTATTTATGCATATTAAAAATATATAGGGAAAATTGGGTATCAACATTACCGTTTGATCAGGGAGTCTATTCTGAATTCCCTTATTTGGTTTGAACTCCTTGCCTTAATTAATCCCTACTATTACCGTTTGGCTAATTGACCTTAATTAAGGGAGGTCTATGCTGAACTCCTTTGTATGATCGGATTCTGTGACCCCTTAATTGCTGGTTTCTGATTCCTTTACCTTATTTTGCTCTACTATTGAGCTACTATATATGCACTATTATTTTACCTCTCAAAAGGATGAACACTAAGTTCAGAACACACACTCACACTCAAACTCTCTCTTCTTTCTCAGTTATTTGTGATAACTATTGGTCTAGCCGGCTGAAAGTCAAGGCTAGACATTGGAACTACACCTGCTTTACACTCTGCACTTTCTTCTTTAATTGGTATGTCTCTAGTTAAATTTTGAAACTCAACTCCAAGTGTTCCATTCCTGCACTAGTTTAATTGACTATGTATCCAATTTGTTTCCCTGTTTACTGCTTTATTCAGCATGTCTAAATTCTGCCTTCTCTTGTTCAATGTGTAATCAACATGTCTAAACTTCATACTGTCCAACATGTTTACCTAGTCCCTGCTTACCCCCTTTAACTGGTGTGATCATGTTAGTCACTTAGTCTCCTAATGCATTCGATTAGCCCTAATTGTATGAACAACACTGTCTTATGCTGTCGTGCACCCTTTTTCTCGCGAAATCGGGTTCATGACGTTTTGGGGCAACTCTTTCCTTTTGGGAAAGGGGGTTGCATTTTAGAGAGTCGCCACCTAACGATTTTAAGGTGCTTTAGGGAACCTATAGGGATCATTTCTAACTATGTTTGATAACTTAAGACAGGGTAAGGGCTTTAAATTATCCTAAGGGGAAGGTGTTAGGCACCCCTCAGGATCCACTAGTGTGGTTCCCGGCCAGACAGTTTTTATGAATTTGTACAATTAGCAAATAAGAAAGTATGGCTCAAATAGTAGGGGATTTAAGTTTGAATGCACAAATGTTTGAAAGACAACGAGATTTTGAAAAGAATTACAATCTAAGCATGTTCGTGAATGTAAAGACGAGTGTCCTAGGTTTGTTTATAATATGGATCACATCAGTACAACGCCCGGTAATCACTCCTTAGAAAAGGGGCTACACATGGCATTAACGCACCGGTCATCATATCCATATCTACCCTTTCCCGCCCCGTGAAGATAATTAAAGCGAAGGTTGGTCTCGACCCCTATCGCATGCTGTTACCCGTCCCTTCCTATCAGTCCTAGAGGAATTTAGGGCTCTTACCCCATAAGAAGGAGGTTCTAGGCAGACCCTCATGTTTAAAGGCAAAGTACTAAGGCGACATACAATAACAAGTAGGACTTTAATTAAGGGGAGCATGGAAGACAAACAAAAGGTTCAAAATATACCTCCACATGTAATGCACATAGACAACATGACTCATACACAACTAAAGTCTGAATTTGAATCCTATGCATGGTATCTAAGTGATAACAACAGAACCAGATCTATTACATGACTCAGAAAAGAAGTCCGAATCAGGCTTGCCTACTGATTTTAACAGTTGATAATTAAACACTGATCGCAGAGACGGTTCTGGTTTTATTTAAAATTGGTTACCTAAGGCTTGCCTAGGCGTAAGATAGTATGCAACAATTATTCAGAATAATTAAAAGACAGTTTGGAAATTGTTTAACCCTAAGAGCATGCTGTTCTAGTTGATACGAATATAGAGATTATTACCAGTTATTTTAAACAGGATAATCAGGTGTGAAGTTGTTTTTACCTCCTTTATAACCAGTAGTTTACACTAAGTGTGAATGCGAGTGTGAATAAGATCCTAAAACATGGTATCTAAGATGCATGTATAAAGCTCATGATGGTTTGTATGCAGCATTTCCTAAAGCAGGATTTCTAAATGCAGAAAAAAGGATTTCAGGTTTTCCGAAGAGCAGGATTTGTAAATGCACATGGCAGCGTAGAACATAATAGTAAGGTGCTAATTATTAGCAGATTTTAACACATGATTTTGTAAGGGAGCACATGCTGAAACAATAAACATGAGGCCTAAGAACATGATTTCTAATGCATGTATGAACCCTAAGCATGGTTTCTATTGCGCAATTAGGAACATAAACCTAATAACATGTTTTCTACCCTTAACAACTAAAGCATGCATATTTACCCCATCCATTTTCACAAGCCAACCTCAATACTTGTTTACAACAAGTTATTACATACCAACATTGAAATGAATTACATAAGTAGCAATGAAAATAAGAAGTTACACTATAGGAAGCCTTATTAGGACTAACTCCCTGAGTTATGTAATAAATCACTTCAAACGCCAAGATTTGTTCCATAGTTTGTCTCATATCCGGGTGTGTCAGAGTTCCCTAAGGATCTTATGGGATCCTGGGCAGTGCTCACACCTAGATTTCATAGCCAAGATAGAGTAAGTGCAGTGCGGAAAGGCCAACTTTTATGTGTCCAAGTTCAGAGGGAGCTCCAGGGTCCCAAGGCAAGGCTCACACAAAAGGGGCAGAACCTAGTATTCTAAGAGTATAGTGAAAGTGCAGAACAGAGGTTTGAAAGGAGTTTGTTTAAAAACTGGACTGACAAGTCATCTTGAAAGCAATCAGTAACAGAGATGATTGAAAGCAGTTATAGTAGTAAACAAAACTCAAATACCTTTAGGTGGAATCGCACACAGAATCAGTAGTCACACAGGGCGGTCAAGGGATTTGGGGATACACAGACATCTGACTGTAAACACATAACCCCAGTAAGGGTCTTAGGACCGGTTTGGACATGCTCAGCAATAGCTGATACTGGCATAATCACAAACTAGTCAGACAGAACATAAACACATAGAGGGGATAGGGATTTGGGATTCATAAGATGGTAAGTACACAGTAAGTGATTGACAAGGCATGCTTTGAAACACACATAAGGGAATGCATTAATCTGAAGGGAATGGGAGACATAATAGCATGCTAGCAATGTAACTCAACTACAGGTTTCATAATAGAACCACAAGTAGAAGTAGACCAGCAACAATAAGAGAAGCATGTTGTTGTTGAGGCTTTAAAATTAAACTAGGACATACCAGTTAAGGAAGCAAAGTGCAGAAAAGTAAATCAAGTAGAATTCCACAGTCTAGCCTTGGCTTTTAGCCAGCTAGACAAGCAATAGCACAAGTAGTAGGGAAAGAAGAGAGAGTTTTGAGTGTGTATGTGTGTGTTCTGAACTAATTGTTCGTGTCTTGTTAATGAAAGACTTAGGGTATTTATAGCTTTGAAAAATAGGTAGAAAATAAGGTAACAAGTAAAGGTTTAGCACAAATATGGAAGTAATCACAATTAGAATCCCATTAATACAAGTACTCCCCTTTAAACAAGGAATTACAGCTTAACGGATACTAACAGGGATAACTTAAGGAAAGAAAATCAGTTTGAAAAAGATTGGTTTTTACCATATAAGGGGTGGTAAAAGTATAGAGTATATAATTGAGTCTAAGTACCGAATATACTTAATTGAGGAAAAGATTCAGCAAGAATGAAGCACCACAGTAAATAAGGGAATGGAATCAATCAACTTAAACAAACGAGTAAAATTTTAGGGGTTTATAAGAAAACCTTGCAATCAAACTGTAACTTAAGGAAATCAGGATCAATCAAAAGGGAGTCATGATTCTGCACTTCGACATATAAATAGAGAAGAATGAACAGGCGTATCAGACATGCAAGGTCAAAAATATTGACAAAAGGAAGCAAACTAGATGAACACATAACATACATAAGTGACATGAGTAGGCTAAGGACTACTCGAAGCATGGTAATCAGCAATGTCAGGTAGTCATGGCTAACACATAGAACCAGAATGAAGAAACTAGTCTAACACACATCAACAGGTAAAGGAGATCAGACCAACACACAGAAACAAGTAAAGAAAGTCTTTAAAACTCACAGTAACAAGTGAAGAAAATCTTTAAGAAATTAGAGTTTTAACAGAGTTGAGTTAAAAAATGGTACGTACTCAGAATCAGTCAAGATAAACAAAGAAAAGGGTCTAACCATAAAGAACTCAATCGAAACAGGTATACATACAAAATAAACAAAGACAATTCCAGAGCCCCGGATAAAACCAAAATACTTAGGGTTTTCAACATGATAAATCAGGTAGAAGAAAAACACAAACAAACCGTTTACCATAGTAAAATCATACGACAATACTGAAAATTAGGGGAGAAGTACTTTAAAAGAGGTTAAGAAAATCCTAATCTTGAAGACGGAGAGTCACTTTGAAAAAATCGAGAAAAACCTTTGAGGAAAACATAAAACGGTTCGTAATATACACAGATCTAAGACAGATCTGAAAGAAAATCGAAAAATCTTTGAAGTTAGGGTTTCGGAGAAACCAGAGAAAGTGAGAAAACCTTCAAAAGTTACTGGTTTAGCCGGAAAAAGTCACAGATCATACTCGAACGACCATGGATGGCCGGAAAATGGCATGGGAAACCATGGGAGGCGAGTGAACCGCCTCTGGTTCACTTGAAGGTCTCAAAACGATGACACACGTTCAAGAGGGAGCCATGAGGCTGGTAGGTGGTGAGACCACCATGGATTCAGGCAGGGAGATGGCCGGAGAAGGTGGATAAGGTTCATCAGAGAGGAGGGGAGGGGAGGGGAGGGGAGAAGGTTCTAAAGAGAACCAGAGATAGAGAGAGAGAGATGAGAGTCGGTTGAGTGAAGAATGAGGGGGTTTGGGGGGGGGGTCATTTGGGTTTAATTTAGGAAGAGGAAATGGGGACCGTTGATCTAAATGATCAACGGTCCAGATTTAATGGGGTAGGTGGGTCGGGTATGGCTTGGGTGTGGGCTTGGGTCCGATGAGTTTTTTAATTGGGTTGGGGATCTGTTCGATTTAGGCTAGATTTGAAAGCCAATTTTGGCTATAAGTTAAATAGACATTTTTTCCCCATTTAATTTATAGAAAAATACTAGATAATTTCTAAAAATAATTTAAAAATTCTAAAATGATTTACAATACATAATTAGTAATTTAAAATATAGGATCCAATTTTATGCATATAAAACCTAATTAAACCTTAAAAGGGCTAATATTGCAATTATGTGCAATTTAGCTTTGAAAAATACTAAATGTAATTATAAAAATATGTAAAAATTACCTTAGCCATATTTTGGCATAAATATAGAAAATACAATAGATGAATTATCAAAAATAATAATTTTGGAAATAATTACTGGGGAATTTACGGATAAAAAGGGAGGAAATAAATCGATTTACACCTTTAAAATTATGGAAAAAATAAAAAAACACTTGGACATGATTATTATGCATATATATGCTATTTTGAATGTATTTTGCATATTAAAAATATATAGGGAAAAATTGGGTATCAACAGCTGCCCCTCTTTACCCGGAAAGAATGAAAGAGTTTCCGGGTAAAGAAATGATGGCCAATTTCGGCCGAGCGAAATGGTTTGAAGAGGTTAGACCGCACACCAGCTTCCGATCCGCCTACATATCCCTAGTTTTACAGGAATCAGGCCGTATGTAGTTCAGGATTCACCGACGGAGTATACCGATGAGGCGATTTCAAGAACGAACGCAACATCTAGGGTTGTGTGAGTGGACGATTTACGGGAATGGTTAGGTTTGATATGGATGCGGGAACTAGAGCAGGATCGCTCCTGCCGGGATGGCCGTTGCTCGCCGTCTTACCTGCAAATAAGCAATACCAGCATATATTGTGCGTAAATTTAAACATGATGCAAATTCCGTCGGACCATGAATGTTGTCTTCGGACGATGAGGATGACGTCCTCAGACCATGATGTCTTGGGCCATGAAGCGTATGATAAAGGATTCGCAGGCCATGAAATAATGTTCTCGGGCTATGAGGATGGTGCCTCCGATCCATGACGCCTTTGAATAATGATGTGCAAAGTTTGAAAGAGATCCTCAGGCCATGACATGGTGTTCTCGTGCTCTGAAGATGGTGCCTACGAACGATGACGCCTTTGGATGAGTTGGTGATATTTCAGCCCATGAAGTATGTGTATCTTTCAGCCATGCAGGTGTAGTATGTGGCGATCTTTCGGCCATGCAATGAGGCGATCTTTCGGCCGTGCAATGAGGCGATCTTTCAGCCGTGCAATGCAGTATGTGGCGATCTTTTAGCTGTACAGATGCGGAGGGAGGTAGAGCTTAACCTCGGAAGGCAGAATGGTAGCCTTATGCAATGCGGATGCAGATGGAGACAACGTTTAGTCTCGGAAGGCAGAATGGTAGCCTTATGCAAGTTGGAAGGTAGAATGGTAGCCTTATGCAAGTTGGAAGGTAGAATGGTAGCCTTATGCAATGCAGATGCAGATGGAGGTAGAGCTTAACCTCGTAAGACAGAATAGTAGTCTTATGCAAGAAATAAAATAACCAATAATAGTAGAGTTTTCTTAGCTGATAACAGATTGCGGCATTGTGATTATTGGGAGCATTGTGACATACTGGACATCACTGGTGTGTGTTGATAGCAAATGTTGGCAAGTACAACGGTTCTGAGAATCGTATTCTCGAACAATGTTTGTTCCATGGGTGTGCAGTATGTTTAAAGATTTCGCAGTCCTAGTGCCTGCATCCAAAGAAAAATAGTGAGTTTTGTAAGGGGGAGGTTAGTTCGTATCCCTGCTGGCTTTTGCTTGACTCATTCGGCTTCGATCTCGTGATACCGTCTGTATCATTGGGGTAGCGTTGCTGAAAAAAGCAGTTTCAATAATAATCATGCATTATTTTGTAAAAATATGGCATAAATTTAAAAATAGCTTTTAGATGAACCGACGACCGTGGCGGAGTTCAAGACATTGCAACCTTCCCTGCTGCGGAATTTTGAGGGTCCTCCTCAAAATTCTGCCCCAGTTTGATGGGTTGACGCTTCTGACTGTTGCTCATGCGGCGATCGGCTGAAATTACTTCGGAATTTTGAGGGTCCTCCTCAATATTCTGCCCCAGTTTCCAATTGCGGGGGGAAATTAAAATTTTATTGGAATGTGACCGAACCCATAGGGCTGCCTACGTATCCCTTCTTAAACGAGAATCAGGTCAGGCGTAGTTCAATTTACATCATACAAGAAAAGCATAAAGATTACACATAGTAACGCTTGACTGCATCTGAATTGATTGGCTTTAGCTAGACTTCTCCGTCCATTTCTGCAAGTTTGAGGGCTCCTCCCGTCAAAACCCGGTGAACCATGTATGGACCCTGCCATTTGGGAGAGAACTTCCCTTTGGCTTCATCTTGATGCAAAAAAATTTTCTTTAACACCAGCTGCCCCGGTGTGAACAATCTTGGCTTGACTCTTTTGTTAAAGGCTCTAGCCATTCTGTTTTTATAGAGTTGACCATGGGAGATTGCATTCATTCTCTTTCCGTCTATAAGGGATAATTGCTCATAACGACTTTTTACCCATTCTGCGTCATCGAGCTCAGCTTCTTGTATGATCCTTAAGGAAGGAATTTCCACTTCAGCGGGAATGACAGCCTCTGTACCGTAAACCAGCATATAGGGGGTTTCCCCAATTGATGTGCGGACTGTGGTACAATACCCCAGAAGAGCAAAGGATAACTTCTCGTGCCATTGTTTATGCTTATCTATCATTTTCCTCAATATCTTCTTGATATTCTTGTTGGCGGCTACAGCTCCATTCATCTGAGGCCTGTAGGCTGTGGAATTCTTGTGTTTGATCTTGAAAGTTGCACATAGCTTTCATCATATCGCTGTTGAGATTAGAGCCATTATTAGTAATGATCGACTCTAGAACTTCGAATCGACAAACAATGCGGTCGCGAACAGAGTCTACCACGACTTTCTTAGTCACTGCTTTGTAAGATGCTGCTTCGACCCATTTGGTTAAATAGTCGATGGCTACTAGGATAAACCTGTGTCCATTGGAAGTGGCAGGTTCGATTGGTCCAATAACATCCATTCCCCAGGTGGCGAACGACAACGGTGAGCTTGTTTGAGCTTGCTTGGAGGTACCTTTATCATGTCTGCATGTATCTGACATCGGTGGCATTTCCGGACATACTGGATACAGTCTGTTTCCGTAGTCATCCAAAAGTAACCAACCCAGATTATCTTCTTTTCTAAGACAAAACCATTCATATGTGGACCACAGGTCCCAGCATGAATTTCTTCTAGTAGCCTGGATGCTTCCTTTGCGTCGACACATCTCAATAATCCTAAATCGGGAGTCCTCCTATACAGGATTCCTCCGCTGTGAAAGAAGTTGTTGGACAATCTCTGAAGTGTGCATTTTTGAGTATGATTAGCAAGCTCCGGGTACTCTCCTTTTGCCAAATATTCCTTGATATCATGAAACCAAGGCTTTCCGCCTGCTTCCTCTTCGACATGGGCACGGTAAGCTGGCTGATTATGGATTTTCACCGGAATGAGATCAATGAAATTTTTGTCGGGATGCTGTATCATAGATGATAGGGTAGCCAATGTATCGATGAACTCATTCTGGATTCTGGGAACATGTTGGAATTCCGTCTTCGTGAACCTCTTTCTCAATTCCAGTACGTGATGTAGATACGGGAGTATCTTAGAGTTTTTGGTTGCCCATTCTTCTCGTACTTGATGTTTAAATAAATTTGAATCTCCCATCACTAGCAGCTCTTGCACGTTCATGTCAATGGCCATTTTGAACTCTAAGATGCAAGCTTCATACTCGGCCATATTGTTGGTGCAGGGGAACCTGAGTTTGGCAGACACTGGATAATGCTGACCGGTTTCTAATATCAAGACTGCTCCTATGCCAACTCCTTTGAAGTTTGCTGCTCCATCGAAGAACATTCTCCAACCATCATAGGGTTCTGCAATGTCTTCTCCTATGAATGATACCTCTTCGTTAGGAAAATACATTTTCAGGGGTTCGTATCCTCCATCCACGGGGTTTTCAGCAAGGTGGTCTTCCAGTGCCTCTCCCTTGACCGCTTTCTGAGTTACGTAAACAATGTCGAACTCAATCAACAGGATTTGCCACTTGGCTAGCTTGCCAGTGGCATGGGCTTCTAAAAGATGTACTTCAAGGGATCCATTCTCGATATGAGATATGTAGTATAGGCACAGAAGTAATGTCTCAGCTTCTGAGCTACCCAAGTCAAAGCACAATAGGTGCGTTCCAATAGATAATACCGGGCCTCGTACGGGGTGAACTTCTTACTGAGATAATAAATGTCTTGTTCCTTCCTCCCCGTTTCATCATGGTGCCCCAAAATGCAGCCAAAAGCTCCATCTAACACTGCAAGGTAGAGTAATAAGGGTCTACCTGGCTCGGGCAAGACTAAGACTGGTGGTGTTGACAGGTACTCCTTGATTCTATCGAAGGACTTCTGGCAGTCCTCAGTCCATTTAGTGGCGGCATCCTTCTTTAACATCTTAAAGATTGGCTCACAGATAACCGCAGACTTGTGCTATGAATCGGCTGATGTAGTTAAGCCTTCCCAAGAAACTCATCACATCTTTCTTGTTCCTCGGCGGTGGTAGTTCCTGAATGGCTTTGACTTTCGATGGGTCCAGTTCTATTCCTCGGCGGCTCACAATAAATCCAAGAAATTTTCCAGCAGAAACCCCAAATGCACACTTTGCGGGGTTTAGTTTCAAGTTGTATCTCCGCAATCTCAAATCTTCTATGTAGTCAGTGGCCTTCTTGGATTTGATAATAACATCATCCACATATACCTCTATTTCCTTGTGTATCATATCATGAAAGATGGTATTCATGGCCCTCATGTAGGTGGCCACTGCGTTCTTCAGGCCGAATGGCATTATCTTGTAACAATACACTCCCCACGGCTGAAAGCCATTTTCTCAGCATCTTCCTCATCTATCCAGATCTGATGATAACCAGCGAAGCAATCTACGAATGATTGCAGCTCACGCTTGGCGCAATTGTCAATCAGGATGTGTATATTTGGCAAAGGGAAGTCGTCTTTTAGACTGGCCCGATTGAGATCTCGGTAGTCGACACAGACTCTGACCTTCCCGTCTTTCTTTGGCACTGGTACAATGTTGGCTAACCATGTTGGGTACTCAACCACCCTGAGAACCTTGGATTTGATCCGCTTGGTGACTTCTTCTTTGATTTTCAAACTCATATCGGGCTTGAACTTCCTGAGATTTCGCTTCACTGGTGGACACATTGGATCGGTTGGTAGTTTGTGAGCCACAATAGACGTACTCAGACCAGTCATGTCATCATACGACCAGGCGAATATGTCCTCATACTCCTTTAGAAATTCTGTGTATTCTTTCTTTTCTGATGGCGATAGGTGAATGCTGATCCGTGTTTCCTTGATGTTTTCTGCATCTCCCAGGTTAACAATTTTGGTCTCGTCCAAGTTGGACTTAGGTCTGTTCTCAAAGTTCTCAACTTCTTTGACAATCTCGTCAGGTATGTCATCTTCCTCTAAATCAATGTCCGTTTGTTGCGTTGTCTCATTACATGTCACAATCATTGGTTCATCAAGATAAGTAATAGTAATGCTGTATTGGTAAAGTAAGGAGAGAAAACGATAGCAATTAATTCATAAGAAAAATCAAATATGCTTTTGATAAATTGAATAACTGTTTTGAACATCAAAGATCTTATTGTAGGAATTGAAAAATGCGAAAAGAAAATCATTTTTGTAAATAAAGCAGTGAATAATGCTTGTTTTAGCCTTGCTACCTCGAGGCTCGTCGGGCTCTGGTTGTCCTGATGCTCCAAATCTTGAGACGTGCCCCTCTGCTCACAGCTCGTATGGAAGGGCCTTCTTCCCCCTCCTCCTCGAGAATAACACAACAGTCCATATCATTGTCCTCTAGAAATAAGTTCTTCACTGCTTCAAGTGCTTCTTCTTCATCCAACCCATAAATAATGCCGGCCTGTTGGAAGGTCTGCTTCAGATGTGGTATTGGCTGCTCTAGTGGGTAGTAAGGACCGCGCCAAGGTGGCGACCGGGTGTATTCATATCCCGAACCGAAGATAGTGCCATATTTCTTGAGTTTTATGGGTTTGGAGATCCTTTGGAGGTTCTTGCCGAGCCCTTTGTGTAAGGCCCCGGAAAATTTTGCTAGGCGATATAGGATTTCGGGGTGCCACGTAGACTAATTGTAATATTTTGTGTGCTTTAAATATGATGAAAATGAATTGGATGTGGTGAATAAGTGTATGAGTCATGTAATAAGTGATGTGAGGTCCAAAGGGAAGCCTAAGTCTAAGCCAAGTTGGAAAATTTCATAATAGGCTAAGATTTCAAATGAATACGCACAAGACCTCACTTTGGACGAGCATATCTACGTGTATATAAGGTGTTGTGGGATGCACAACCTATCAAATTAAATCTCTTTGAGTCTAGTTTCCAACTCACCAAACCGTTCATCATTTGGAGGTGAATACAGAAAGTTACGACCATTTTACTGGGCAGGTCTCGAAGCGCGGCCGCGCATATTGGGAAGTATTCTGCCTCCTTAGCGCGGCCTTAGCGCGGGCGCGCTAGTAGCAGACCTCTAAATACACCTAAGGACGGGAAATGAGAGGATTTAAGTCATTTCTCAGGCCTAGGGCATCCTCTCCATCCCCAATCCGACCAAGGTATCCAATCACACACCTAAGGTGAGTTTTTACGTGTGTTTTCATGGTGATTTCACCTCTCAATCACTAGTTAAAACAGGGTTTTGATTGGATTTCATAGGATTTCTTCAAAATCTCAAGAACATCCCAAAAGTTGTCTTTCAAGATTTGGCCTACAAGAGGTAATCGTTTACCCTTAGACTTACATATATGGATATATTATAGGAATATGAGTATGAATTAAGTGTTAGAACTCTTGGTGTAGTGATGGGAAGCCATAAGTTCCCAATATAAATGCATAATTAATGTAGAGATTGAAAGGGTGATTATTTGATATAAATTGTTGGTTGGGTATGAATGGGTGATCATACATATGTTGTTGGAAGTTATAAATTGGTTAGGAATGGTGGTGGAATAAATTGTTAGTTAATGGTGATAGATGGATGAACTAATACTATGGTTATGAGATGAAAAGATTTATACCTACAAGGTGTTTGATAATATGCCTAAATGGCATAAATTATGGAATTTGTTACTAATATTGGCCCCATTGAATGTTGTATTGTAGATTAAAGTTGCTTAAGTGTATTGGATCATTGTAGTATCATTAAGGGGCGAAATTGAGGTATGTATGGCTAACTTTAACCTTTGTAAAGTCACCCTGTTTGGTGTACGAGTAATTGGTATGCGTTTCTTATGTGGACTATTTGTGAATTTTGTTTGCTTCACGGGTGTTAGGGCAAGATGGCCTATTTCGTGAATTCTTGTGACTAAATTGCCTTGAACATTGTTGGTTAACGTTCCGATATGATAGTGTGAATAAATGGAAACAAACCAAGTGTGTGTGTGAATGTGTTTATGTGGTTAGGGCTGTGAAATAAATGATGGAAAATAGTCGTGATTGATGCAATTGAAACAACTGTGGTAACATCATGTGTGGCTTGTCATGGGCAATTATCGTTGTGACTTAAATTGTTATTGTTGCTATGAAATGATATTCAGGATGGCCTGAAGCCATGTGAATGAACTGTGAACTATTGTTGTTGTGTTAAATGTGAATGTCCGGTGGGATCGGGTTGCGCGCCGCAACACGAAGTTATAAGGTGTGGATTGTGGTCATAAGGGTGGCCGAGGTAATAAGGGTGGAAAAGTGATCATATTCACTATTGAAATGAAAATGTATGAAACCCTTGAGTATGAAATGATGTTGAAAGGGAAAAAGGAGAGATTGTGAAACTTGTTGGCTTTGGTTGTTCCTTTCATGTGCATTTGATTGTTGATTCTATTACTGTGTGTTGTCTGTGTATTGACTGATTTTACTTGGGGTAAAGTTTGTTCATGCATACCAGTACAATTCAAATGTACTGACGTCCCTTTTGCCGGGGGCACTACATTCTTGTTATGATTGTAGGTGGTTCTATAGCAGGCACTCCAGTCCACCGACAATAGCACCTCCTCCATCTTTCCGTCAACTGTATTGGTGAGCCCCTTTCCTCTCGGGGCCCGGCATGGCTCATGCTGCTTTTTTTCTCGGAGTTTTATTTTGGTATTTGTGTAAGTTATAGCCGGAGCCTTGTTACTAGCAAGTATTGTAAAACTCTTTTGTATCCCTAGAGGCTCCGTAGACAGGAAATGTGGGTTATGTACTTATGTATTTTGTGTTTGGGCAGTATAACTTGTAGACCACGTAAGCAAGCATGTATGTTATGTGTATTTCATAAGAATGTGTTTAATCATAAACGGCTATTTCACTTGAATAATGGGTATTGAAATCACGGGGTAACACGTGGGGTAGGAAAGGCACCCAGGTTCGCTTGACTGGGGCTACCCGGTCGAGCGCCGGTCGCGCCCCTTGGTTTTGGGGCATGACAAACTTGGTATCAGAGCTTAAGGTTTTAAAGTTTCCTAGGATGTCTCGGAGCCGTGTCTAGTAGAGTCCTTTTTATTGGTGTGTTGTCGACCACATCTATAAGTTGGAGGCTACATGGACATTTAGGAATGTTACCCTTCTTCAACACTCCAAATCGTGCGATAAAGCTTGACTATAAGATTGTTTTCTAACTCGTGCGTTGAGATTCAAGGTAAGTTTAAACATTCTTTCGTCTATTTCAAGTATTATTGTCATATGACATGACCAATGGGCAGACATGAAGATTAAGGAGATGGCACATGTATCTTGTTGAACGAATGGTATGGACATATAGTATAAGTACATAGTACCATGAGCATACTTTATTTGAGAAAAGTGTTAAAAGTGATTACCCGCACAAAGAGGCATTGATCTGATAAATGAGACGTAAGCTTGAATAGCACACGTGGATAGTGCGAGAAGCATGTCTATGATCCTAAGGTGTAAAAGAAAATTTGTTATATAAGCATGTGATATATGGGGGGAATGACCAAGAGATTAATGATGAGAGTGTAAGTCTCTCACATGAGGTAAGAAGTTATGAAATGAGACTCAATTGAACCCAAGATGAGAAGACCCCTGTACTACGAACTTTATAAGGACCCAGAAATGTACGAAATTGTATTACACTCATAAAGGATATTGACATGAGAAATTGGAATCCCAGACCTGTGTGGCTGAATAAGAGTAAAGAACTTATGAGGTTAATACCATGGTGACTTAAATCTCCCTAATAGTCGAATATATATACATATAAGGGATAGATATATGAGACATATATCCCTAAAGTTGCTAAATTCAAGACTTGTGTCAAAATCCAGGACATTCGCCCCAAGTGGGGGAGGAAGGGCCATCGTGACGCCACTTAAATGCAATGAAACAAGAGTAAGACCATGTAGATATGATGTTTGAATATTTTATTGAAGACATGCGTGGTCTAGAAAATAGATAATGGGTAACATGACTCTCTGAAAATATATGCTAATGATAGACAACTAGTACCCAAGAAGGTGGAAGGTTAAGGAAGGTAAATTCTTCACACATGGCAATGTGAATGATAGGGTCAAAGATCCTAGAAACTAAGAGTATGTTTGTAAAGGGATTTTATACTTGTTAGAAGGTCAGGAGCAATGGAACCCAAGGAAGTACCATAGGTCAAATGTAAAAGATTGCGAGTTTTTAGAATAGGTTAATCATAGATTTGCGATTTAGCCAATGTTCCAAGACATTAAGAAAGGCGGAACGAGTGGGAGAAATAAATGTGATGCTATAATAATCCAAGAGGGTATTTGGGCTTGATGGAGAGCCTCTAAAGAATCTTACAAACAAATAAGTGTTAAGTGATATGCGGACGAACACACTTTCCCACGGATATCCTAATAAGAGTTAAGAGGTGAGCGGGATGAAATAACTAAGGGAAAAGACCACGTAAAATATGGAAGACTGCATGGCTATTCACTAGCTGGGAAGTATGAGGCGAGAAGAAATGGGGAGAAAACCTATAAATTGAGATGGTCATGGTTATCATAAAATATCTTACATCAGAATAGTGGACTCACTTAGAGAATAAGTGTTAATAAAAGTTATAAATGACTAGCCGCGATGCAACCGACTTGGGTGACACTAAATGTCAACTAAAGGATCTAGAGATAGTTCATGTCTACATACAATGGAAAGTGAGACTACAAGTGGTGAAGTTGTGGTATGATAAACTGATTAAACCAGGCACAATGATATTACAAGTTCACGAGAGGTAGACAAGTGTGTCGCACAATAAGGCTATCAATTATGTACTATGTGTAAAATGGAATGGGAATGAAAGTTACCAGTTAGAAAGAAAAGATGGTACTAGCATATTGTCCAGGCCAAAGGGTGGTCAATAAGGGAAAGACAACACAATCTACCCAAAGGGCAAATGAATGGTTCGGAATAGATTGAAAGAGGATGAACACTTGTTACAGACCAAACATGTTTAGCATGGTAACTCCTAAGCCGCACTATCAGGGAAGTCTATTGGTAGCTACAATGCGAGGAATGAGGTGAGTTACTCATCGAGGTTAGAATCAGGTGGACTAAGTCATACACTTAAGAGTAAAACAAAAAGTCGTTGTTGAAGAATTGAGGAGGATCTCAAGTTTCAGAGAGTGCCATGTTCGGTCCAGTGACTTTTCCTAAATTATATATATATATATATATATATATATATATATATATATAAGGGATAGAGATATGAGACATATATACCCAAAAGTTGCCAAAATTCAAGACTTGTGTCGAAATTCGGGACATTCACACTAAGTGGGGAAGGAAGGACCATAGTGAGGCCACTTAAATACAATGAAACAAGAGTGAGACCATGTAGCTATGATGTTTGAATATTTTGTTGAAGACATGCGTGGTCTAGAAAAGAGATAATGGGTAACATGACTCTCTGAAAAGATATGCTAATGATAGACAACTAGTACCCCAAGAAGGTGTAAGGTTAAGGAAGGTCTTCACACATGGCAATGTGAATAGTAGGGTCAATGATCCTAGAAACTAAGAGTAACATTTGTGAAGGGATTTTATACTTGTTAGAAGGTCAAGAACCATGGAGCCTAAGGAAGTACTATAGGTCAAATGTGGAAGGTTGCTAGTTTTTAGAATAGGTTAATCATTGATTTGCGATTTATCCAATGTTCCAAGACATTAAGAAAGGCGGAGCGAGTGGGAGAAATAAATGTGATGATATAATAACCCAAGAGGGTATTTGGGCTTGATGGAGAGCCTATAAAGAATCTTACAAACAAATAAGTGTTAAGTGATATGCGGATGAACACACTTTCCCACGGATATCCTAATAAGAGTTAAGAGGTGAGCGGGATGAAATAACTAAGGGAAAAGACCACGTAAAATATGGAAGAGTGTATGGCTATTCACTAGCTGGGAAGTATGAGGCGAGAAGAAATGGGGAGAAAACCTATAAATTGAGATGGTCATGGTTATCATAAAATATCTTGCATCAGAATGGTGGACTCACTTAGAGAATAAGTGTTAATAAAAGTTATAAAGGACTAACCGCAATGCAACCGACTTGGGTGAAACTAAATATCAACTAAAGGATCTAGAGATAGTTCATGTCTACATACAATGGAAAGTGAGACTACCAGTGGTGAAGTTGTGGTATGATAAACAGATTAAACCAGGCACAATGATATTACAAGTTCACGGGAGGTAGATAAGTGTGTGGCACAATAAGGCTATCAATTATGTACTATGCGTAAAATGGAATGGGAATGAACAGTTAGAAAGAAA
Source organism: Nicotiana attenuata (assembly GCF_001879085.1). NCBI lineage: Eukaryota > Viridiplantae > Streptophyta > Magnoliopsida > Solanales > Solanaceae > Nicotiana > Nicotiana attenuata. The sequence continues at coordinate 309,943 of NW_017671046.1, forward strand.
AGATGGTACTAGCATATTGTCCAGGACAAAGGGTGATCAATAAGGGAAAGACAGCACAATCTACCAAAGGGCAAATGAAAGGTTCGGAATAGAATGAAAGAGGATGAACACTTGTTACAGATCATACATGTTTAGCATGGCAACTCCTAAGCCGCAATATCAGGGAACTTTATTAGTAGCTACAATACGAGGAATGAGGTGAGTTACTCATCGAGGTTAGAATCAGGTGGACTAAGTCTTACACTTAAGAGTAAAACCAAAAGTCGTTGTCGAAGAATTGAGGAGAATCTCAAGTTTCAGAGAGTGCCATGTTCGGGCCAGTGACTCTTCCTAAATTATATATATATATATATATATATATATATATATATATATATATATATATATATATATATATATATATAATTGAGGAGAATCTCAAGTTTCAGAGAGTGCCATGTTCGGGCCAGTGACTCTTCCTAAATTTTATATATATATATATATATATATATAAAGGGTGTTGATATGTGTTTTGGGCGGTGTTTAACCGTAAAGAGGGATCGTGAGAATATTCACAGGGGAATTAGTGCGGTTTCTTAAATTTTATAAGGCACATATGGGGAGAAGAGGTTGGCTAAGAAAAGTCGGAGCACAATGTTACCTTACATTTGATGCAATGACGTGAAGGTTGATGATATCGGGGTATGTGCATAAATTCACATGTGTTATTCATTTGAGACAAAAGGTTCTATGATGTAATGTCTTTTGTTGAGAATTTGGAAGAGTTAGTTGTAAGTATTCACAGGAGATTGTAACCATATCAGGGAAATTATTGTAGAACTCAATTAATGGGAGGTCTTATGTAAGAGAAATATGATAAAGATGTTCCACTAATGATGCAATGTGTTAAGGTGATAGTTTATGCCTCTAGGCAACTCAAGAATCATGGAAAAAAAAACAAACTATGCAGCACATGATTTAGAACTTGCAGCAGTGGTATTTGCATTAAAGATTTGGCACCATTGTTGGTATAGGGTCCATGTGGATATAGTCACAGACCATAAGAGCCTTCAATATACTTTCAAATAGAAAGAATTTAATTTGAGGAAGGGAAGATAGTTGGAGTTACTCAAAGGTTACGATATCGATATTTTATATCACCTAGGAAAAAGCCAATGTTGTGGCGGACTTTGTGGCAAAATGTCTGAACTGTCAGCAAGTGAAGGCCGAATATCAAAGGCCTAGAGGATTGTTACAAAGAATAGAAATTTCAATGTGGAAATGGGAAATGATCAATATGGATTTTGTTGTAGGATTACCGCGCACTACGTGCAACTTCGACTCCATTTGGGTAATCGTGGATCGACTCACGAAATTAGCGCACTTCGTGCCAGTCAAATCTACTGACACAGCGGAATAATAGTCAAGTTGCATGGCACTCCAGTCTTAATCATTTCAGATCGAATGTCTCAATTCATAGCAAACGTTAGGAAGCAATTTCAGCAAAGTTTGGGTACTCAAGTAAATCTTAGTACAACCTTTTATCCACAAACTGTTGGGTAGGCATAGCGGACCATTCAGACGCTTGAGAATATTTTGAGTGCTTGTGTTCTTGATTTCAAAGGTAGCTTGAATGATCATTTGTCACTCATAGAGTTTGATTATAACAACAGCTTTCATGCAAGTATACAGATGGCACCATTTGAAGCGTTGTATGGTAGGAGAAGTAGATCTCCCATGGGTGGTTTGAGCTTGGAAAAGCTGAATTGATAGGGCCGGACCTCGTGCATCAGGTTATGGAGAAAGTCAAGATTTTTAAAGAGAGGTTGAAAACTGCTCAGAGTCGTCAAAAGTCGTATTCGGACGTTCGTCGCAGAGACTTGGATTTCAAAGAAGATGATTGGGTATTCTTGAAAGTATCTCCCATGAAGGGAGTCATGCGATTTGGGAAGAAAGGGAAATTGAGCCCAAGGTGTGCCGGGCCATATCGGATCGCTCAAAGGATAGGACAGGTGGCTTATAGGTTGGAATTGCCCCTTGAGATGTCATTAGTGCACCCGGTGTTCCATGCGTCTATGTTAAAGAAAGTGGTTGGGGATCCATCCACCATCGTTCCAATTGAGACTATCGAGGTCAATGAAGAGTTATCGTATGAAGAAATTTTGGTTGCTATTCTTGATAGGCAAGTCCGTAAATTGAGAAACAAGGAAGTCGCTTCAGTTAAAGTATTATGGCGAAGTCAACGGGTCGAGGAAGCCACGTGGGAAGCGGAAAATGAAATGAAAGAAAAATATCCCCATCTGTTTGAACAAGTCTAGTAGTGATCGTGTGAACGGTTGTCTTTAAGCAATTTGAGGTAGTGTTCAGAATTGTGCAAAGACACCCCATTTTTTTTTTCTCTCCAAATTGCCTTATTGTTGTAACTTCCCTATGTGTGCCAAATTGCAAATGTTGTTACTATGTGGTTAATGTGCAACCCTTGAAGTAAATGAAAATTTTGAGAAACTTATGTGGTAGGTAAATGATTAATGATTGTGTAGATTGGTAATGATTAATTAAAGCATTTTTGGCATGTTAAAGTGATTGAATTGTATGAGGCTCATTGAAGTGACCCAGTTGTGTGCAAGTAAATGACATTGGTTGAACCATGTGCAATTTGTGGTGTAAAGAGAATGAGCTACCTGTAAGTTGTTTAAAGTGTATGAATATGTACAAGTTGTTGAGGTAATGAATTGTATACCAGTTGTAGGGATAACAGAAACTGTGTAATGGTACTTGGAAATATATTTCGGGGGCTCTCTGACAGGTAGATAGGCCTAATTACAAAGGAAACTCTGGCGAAATTTCTGAAAAATTTGGGAGTTAGTCAAAATTTAGGGACTTGAGGTAGGATAGAAAAGAAATATGTTATGTTGGGTGTTTGGGTCAGGCTCTACCTCTCATTCGAGGACGAATGATCCTAAGTAGGGGAGGTGCCAGATAGACTAATTGTAATATTTTATGTGCTTTAAATATGATGCAAATGAATTGGATGTGGTGAATAAGTGTATGAGTCATGTAATAAGTGATGTGAGAACCAAAGGGAAGCCTAAGTCTAAGCCAAGTTGGAAAATTTCATAATAGGCTAAGATTTCAAATGAATACGCACAAAACCTCACTTTGGACAAGCATATCTACGTGTATATAAAGAGTTATGGGATGAATAACCTATCAAATTAAAGCCCCTTGAGTCTAGTTTCCAACGCACTAAACCGTTCGTCATTTGGAGGTGTATACAGAAAGTTACGACCATTTTACTGGGCAGGTGTCGAAGATTAGGAAGTATTCTGCCTCCTTAGCGCGGCCTTTGCGCGGGCGCGCTAGTAGCAGACCTCTAAATACACCTAAGGAAGGGAAATGAGAGGATTTAAGTCATTTCTCAAGCCTAGGGCATCCTCTCCATCCCCAATCCGACCAAGGTATCCAATCACACACCTAAGGTGAGTTTTTAAGTGTGTTTTCATGGTGATTTCACCTCTCAATCACTAGTTAAAACAGGATTTTGATTGGATTTCATAGGATTTCTTCAAAATCTCAAGAACATCCCAAAAGTTGTCTTTCAAGATTCGGCCTACAAGAGTTAATCTTTTACCCTTAGACTTACATATATGGATATATTATGGGAATATGAGTATGAATTAAGTGTTGGAACTCTTGGTGTAGTGATGGGAAGCCATAAGTTCCCAATATAAATACATAATTATTGTAGAGATTGAAAGGGTGATTATTTGATATAAATTGTTGGTTGGGTATGAATGGGTGATCATACATATGTTGTTGGAAGTTATAAATTGGTTAGGAATGGTGGTGGAATAAATTGTTAGTTAATGGTGATAGATGGATGAACTAATACTATGGTTATGAGATGAAAAGATTTATACCTACAAGGTGTTTGATAATATGCCTAAATGGCATAAGTTATGGAATTTGTTACTAATATTGGCCCCATTGAATGTATTGTAGATTGAAGTTGCTTAAGTGTATTGGATCATTGTAGTATCATTAAGGGGCGAAATTGAGGTATGTATGGCTAACTTTAACCTTTGTAATGTCACCCTGTTTGGTGTACTAGTAATTGGTATGCGTTTCTTATGTGGACTATTTGTGAATTTTGTTTGCTTCACGGGTGTTAGGGCAAGATGGCCTATTTCATGAATTCTTGTGACTAAATTGCCTTGATCATTGTTGGTTAACGTTCCGATATGACTGTGTGAATAAATGGCAACAAACCAAGTGTGTGTGTGAATGTGTTTACGTGGTAAGGGCTGTGAAATAAATGATGGAAAGAAGTCGTGATTGATGCAATTGAAACAACTGTGGTAACATCATGTGTGTCTTGTCGTGGGCAATTATCGTTGTGACTTAAATTGTCATTGTTGCTGTGAAATGATATTCAGGATGGCCTGAAGCCATGTGAATGAACTGTGAACTATTGTTGTTGTGTTAAATGTGAATGTCCGGTGGGATCGGGTTGCGCGCCGCAACACGAAGTTATAAGGTGTGGGTTGTGGTGATAAGGGTGGCCGAGGTAATAAGGGTGGCCGAGGTAATAAGGGTGGAAAAGTGATCATATTCACTATTGAAATGAAAATGTATGAAACACTTGAGTATGAAATGATGTTGAAAGGGAAAAATGAGAGATTGTGAAACTTGTTGGCTTTGGTTGTTCCTTTCATGTGCATTTGATTACTGATTCTATTACTCTTTGTTGTCTGTGTATTGATTGATTTTACTTGGGGTAAAGTTTGTTCATACATACCAGTACAATTCAAATGTACTGACGTCCCTTTTGCTGGGGGCGCTACATTCTTATTATGATTGTAGGTGGTTTTATAGCAGGCACTCTAGTCCACCGACAGTAGCACCTCCTCCATCTTTCCGTCAGCTGTATTGGTAAGCCCCTTTCCTCTCGGGGCCCTGCGTGGCTCATGCCGCTTTTCTTCCCGAAGTTTTATTTTGGTATTTGTGTAAGGTATAGTCGGAGCCTTGTTACCGGCAAGTATTGTAAAACTCTTTTGTATCCCTAGAGGCTCCGTAGACAGGAAATGTGGGTTATGTACTTATGTATTTTGTGTTTGGGCAGTATAACGTAAGTAAGCATGTATGTTATGTATATTTCGTAAGAATGTGTTTACTCATAAACAACTATTTCACTTGAATAATGGGTATTGAAATCACGGGGTAACACGTGGGGTAGGAAAGGCACCCAGGTTCGCTTGACTGGGGCTACCCGGTCGAGCGTCGATCGCGCCCCTCGGTTTTGGGGCGTGACACTTTGCCAGGTTCGTACCCACTCCAATTCAGTATACTCACGATTTTGTTATCCCACCATTTGTCTTTGTCGACAGCATTGACCCGCTTGATGTGGTGGTAAGTTTCTCCACCCAGCTTCCTTCTTCCCCCGATCGCCGGAATGGTCTGGCGACTGTATATAGGGTTGCTACCGTCGCCGTGAATGATCACTTCCTGGTGATTCCATTCGAATTTTACTGCCTGATGCAGCGTTGATGCTACGGCCCCAGCAGCATGAATCCATGGTCGCCCTAGTAGCAAGTTGTAAGACGCTGGTACATCTATCACCTGGAAATCGACCTCAAACTAGGTTGGTCCCATCTGTAAGCATAGAATAATCTCACCAATGGTGACCTCTGAGAACCATCGAAGTCTTTCATATTGATTGCTCCATCCTTTATCTCATGCAGCCCTTTACCCAACTTCTTGAGTGTTACCAGCAGACAAATGTTGAGACTGGAACCTCCATCGATCAGAATTCTGGTGATGAAATAATCTTAGAATTGCACGGTGAAATGCAGTGCTTTGTTGTGAACTAGCCTTTTAGGTGGCAGCTCGTCCTCATAAAAAGTGATCTTATGGCTTTCCAGCACTTGTCCTACCATATTAGCCATTTCCCCACCAGTGATGTTACTTGGTACGTATGCTTCACTCAGCACCTTTAATAGAGCATTCTTGTGTGTCTTGGAATGTTGCAGCAAAGAGAGGGTGGATATTTGTGCTGGCGTCTTGTTTAACTGGTCGATGACCGAATATTCCTTGGCTTGTATTTTCCTCCAAAGATTGCCCGGACCTGTCTCAATGAGGGGTGGCCGATTGGAGGCCTGCTTGCTTGATTCAGCCAGATGTTCACGGTATAGACTCTACCAGTTCTTGTCATACCCTCTGCCGCGACAGTTTCTTCAATCCTGACCTTGCCTTTCCTTCTTGCCTCGGCTGTATAGTCCCAGGGTACAACATTTGTATAGAATGATGGAGTGGTAGACATCGCCACTAGGATCAGCGCAGCTATTCTCACTTCGAATGGAACATGTGCCTTGGGTGGCAAGACTGCAACCTCAAATGGTGCGGGTGCATTCGCCTGAGATGCAAATTCAACCTCAATTTGTACTGGTGTCTTTGCGGGTGGCGCTGCTTCAAACTTAAGAGGTATAGACATATTCACCTCAGTGTCTTCAGACGGTTGGATCTGGACAATGATTGGATTGAGAGTAATTGCTGGTTTCTTTGGGTCATCACTTTGTGCGATCAACCCGATGGATCCCTCGGGGTCCTAGTCATCTTCTACTTCAATCATGTGGATACCTCCACCCTTATGGTCTGGAAGAGGATTGTTGTTGACGTTTGGAACGGGATCCTTTGCCACAATGATCTTGTTGTCAATCAAAGACTGTATTTTGTCTTTCAAGGAGCGGCATTCATCGATGGTGTGCCCTTTCATGCCGGAGTGGTATGCACAGGACTTGTTTGGGTTAAGCCACTGAGAAGGATTCTCAGGGGTTGTAGCAGGGACGGGGGTGACATAACCAGCAGCTTTGAGCCTCTCATACAGCTGATCGATGGGTTCAGCGATGCTTGTATATTGTTTTGGAGGTCTCCGATCAAAATTAGGTCGGGGTCTAGGGAAGTTTTTGCGTGCAGGGGGTGATTGATAATGGGATGGTTGAGCATTGTAAGTTTGGTAGACATAAGCGGGTTGTGAGTATCTGGGTGAGGTAGGTTGGTATGTAGGAGGTGGAGATGACTGATAAGTTGGTGGTGGAGCTTGGTATGAGGGTGCTTGGTAATTTGGGGTTGGCTGGAATGTGAGTGGAGGTGTTAGGTAAGCTTGGTATTTGAGGGGAGACTTTTGAGGGGAGACTTGGTCTTTTGTGCAACCATCATGGTCCCTACGTTCCTTTTCTTGGACACACCACCGGACTGTAAAGCCTTATTTGTAGCTTGCAAGGACTCGAAGTTTGTAACCACACCGCTTTTAATACCTTCTTCAATTCTTTCACCCAATTTGATAATGTCGGAGAACTTGTGGTTCTCAATCATCATCAGCCGTTCATAGTACTGAAGGTCCTGAGCCCGGACAAAGAACTTGTTCATTTGCATTTCTTCTTAGGCGGGTCTGACCTTAGCAGCTTCGGACCTCCAGCGAGTAGCATACTCGCAAAATGTCTCCGTGGGCTTTTTTCAAATTCTGGATTTAGAACACATCTGGTGCGTTCTCTGTATTAAACCTGAATCTGTCCATAAAGTCAGATGCCATGCCTACCCAGCTTGACCACTTCTTGGGATCTTGGATGATGTACCAAGATAATGCATCTCCCTTCAAACTCCTCATGAACAGCTTCATGCGGATCCTTTCATCCTTCCCTACTTCAACCAGCTTGTCGAATATGTCCTCAGATGGACCCTTGGATCACCCGTACCATCAAACATTTCGAACTTAGGAGGTTTGTACCCCTCAGGTAGTTTGACATCAGGCTGTATGCAGAGATCCTCATAGTTCAGCCCCTCGAGTCCTTTGCTTCCCTCAACGCCCTGAATCCGGCTGGTTAGTTTCTTAAGTTCCTCGGCCAAGTTCCTGATAAGCAGATCCTTTTCATCAAACTCAGGTGTGCATGATATAGGTTGGGTGGAGTGTGGCATGGTCTCCACGTAGATAGGATTGTTGTGGTGGCCTGGTGTACGGGTGTGGAAATGGTCGTTTACAGAGTTCTGAGGTTCTAGGATGAGTAGTGAAGTGTTGTTTGGGGTATGGCAGGTGTTACATTGGTTCTTTGGTGGAGCAGCGGGATGATTCTGTTGTTTTGGGATATTTTGAGGAGGTGTAGGGTTTTGAGTGTTGGGGAAGTTGATATCTGGGGCGCTGAGGGAAAATGATAGGTTTGCCAGATTCCGGACCTGATCGAGTTCTTCCTGGAATTTCAACAGTTTCTATTCAAGTTGTGACACATTCTCATTAGGAACCTGAATACCATGGCCATCAGTGGCCTCGACCCGTTCAGATGTGTTTTCCTTCCTGACGTTGTTCAAATCTTCCATCTTGCCTTTGTTCTTGCTTTTAACAGGACTAAGAGGAGGAGTGGGTGGAGGGCCCCTGGATCTTGTGAGATAAGATGATGATGCCAGAGTGCACGAACTAACCTTTGGGGAGGGGAAATAATAAAAAACGGAAATAAAACAAAAAGGTAATCAAGTTAGTGAGGATTATAGAAAGTATTGCAATATTTAAACACATAGTGCGGGAATGTAAAGCGTGTCCTAATTTGGGGAACCTCTTTTATGCCCGAGGTAGGCCTAGCGACAAATAAACTTGGAGAACTTTTAATACTAAATGCCTCATTTTATTGATAAAAATAGGTGAATCCCAAAACAACACTAAATAAGCAAGAAATAAAAGTCACTAATGGCCATTGGCCTTATTAAATCTTAAGAAAAAGCAAAAACAAAATCTAGCCTATTTGGTCCCAGAAGGACCTTCCTCAGGTTGAATGTTCTCGTTGATCAGATCTTCCAGCTCGCGTAGGCTCGTTAGTAAGAACGCCTTCACCAGATGTCCTTCTTCGTTTCCCTCAGCGTTCTGGCAGTCGTTGACTCTTTTCCTCGCTTTTCCTTCCAATTCTAACAGGCTATATGCCAGATAATCTAGCTTTTTGCCAGCCTTCCCTTTCTTTCCATTCATTGATTTGGTCATTCGATGGAAGATTCCTCCACCAGTCGAGCAAAAATGTGGGTATGTTAACCATTCCGAAGATGGGGATCTCGTGCCTCATATTTCTGCAAGGCAAACAAGGTTAGACCCTCACCCCCACCAAACTCGACTATTTAACATCAACAATTAGAATGAAGTATTTAGTTCTCCAAATAAATACACAGAACATGATGATGCTCGTTTGGGTTTAGGGAAACCCAGTGGACTTTTGGACAAGGCTATCTTAAAGGATCATTATGTGGACAACATAACTGACCCGGCTAGGTTTGACCATGATGCATGCACAATTTAAACAGAGTAAGGTTTCTATGGGGTTTTAGATTGGTACCCTTGAGTGGACAACCCAAGGGGGAAGGCACGGAACTATCAACTGCACCGATGATCGACTAGTTTTACCGCAAATAAGCCTTTCCGAATTAAGGGGGTAATGATATAGGAAGAGCGCAACCACTCGTCAAGCGTTGCTATAGTATTTGTTTGGAACGAGTGGAGTATGATGTTGAGTATGATTATGCAAAAACTAAAAGCATGTTGACATGTATTTGCACATTAAGAAAGCGATAAATACAGCGGTTTCATAATTTAAAGCAGCAGTTAAAGGAAAGAAACAAGGAAAATATGTCAGTTGCTCTTGGAGAAGAAATTAAATGCTTAAAGGAATTAAACAAATAATTGCACAAATTTACAAAAAAAAAATGGTCTGAAATGGTAAAAGCCTAACGATCCCCAGCAGAGTCGCCATGCTGTTGCGCCCCCTTTTTCTTGCGAAATCGGCTTCATGATGTTTTGCGACAACTCTTTCCTTTTGGGAAAGAGGGTTGCATTTTGGAGAGTCTCCACCTAACGATTTTAAGGTACGTTAGGGCACCCATAGGGTTCATTTCTAACTATGTTTGATAACAGAAGACAGGTTAAGGGCTTGAAATTATCCTAAGGGGAAGGTGTTAGGCACCTCTCAGGATCCAACCATGTGGTTCCCGGCCAGACAGTTTTATGACTTTGTACAATTAGCAAATAAGCAAGTATGGCTCAAATAGTAAGGGATTTAAGTTTGAATGCACAAATGCTTGAAAGACAGCGAGATTTTGAAAAGAATTACAATCTAAGCATGTTCGTAAATGTAAAGAGGGGTGTCCTAGGTTTGTTTATAATATGGATCACATCAGTACAATGCCCAGTAATCACTCTAGACAAGGGGCTACGCGTGGCATTAGCGCACCGGTCATCATATCCATATCTCCCCTTTCCCGTCCCGTGAAGGTAATTAAAGCGAAGGTTGGTCTCGACCCCTATCGCATGTTGTTACCCGTCCCTTCCTATTAGTCCTGGAGGAATTTAGGACTCTAACCCTATAAGAAGGAGGTTCTAGGCAGACCATCAGGTTTAAAGGCAAAATACTAAGGCGACATACAATAACAAGTAGGACTTCAATTAAGGGGAGCATGGAAGACAAGCAAAAGGTTCAAAATATACCTCCAAAGGTAATGTACTTAGACAACATGACTCATAAATAATTAAAGTCTGAATATAAATCCTTTGCATGGTATCTAAGTGATAACAGCAGAACCAGATCTATTACATGACTCAGAAAAGAAGTCAAAATCAGGCTTGCCTACTGATTTTAACAGTTGATAATTAAACACAGATCGCAGAGACGGTTCTGGTTTTATTTAAAATTGATTACCTAAGGCTTGCCTAGGCGTAAGATAGTATGCAGCAGTTATTAAGAATAATTAAAAGACAGTTTGGAAATTGTTTTGCCCTAAGAGCATGTTGCTCTAGTTGATACGAATGCAGGGATTATTACCAGTTATTTTAAACAGGATAATCAAGTGTGAAGCTGTTTTTACCTCTTTTATAACCAGCAGTTTGCACTAAGTGTGAATGCGAGTGTGAATAAGATCCTAAAACATGGTATCTAAGATGCATGTATAAAGCTCATGATGGTTTGTATGCAGCATTTCCTAAAGCAGGATTTCTAAATGCAGAAAAAAGGATTGCAGGATTTCCTAAGAGCAGGATTTCTAAATGTACATGGCAGCGTAGAACATAATAGTAAGGTGCTAATTATTAGCAAATTTTAACACATGATTTTGTAAGGGTGAACATGCTGAAACAATAAACATGAGGCCTAAGAACATGATTTCTAATGCATGTATGAACCCTAAGCATGGTTTCTATTGTGAAATTAGGAACATAGACCTAATAACATGTTTTCTACCCTTAACAACTATAGCATACATATTTACCCCATCCCTTTTTACTAGCTAACCCCAATACTTGTTTACAACAAGTTATTACAGACCAACATTGAAATGAATTACATAAGTAGCAATGAAAATAAGAAGTTACACTATAGGAAGCCTGATTAGGACTTCCTCCCTGAGTTATGTACTAAATCACTTCAAATGCCGAGATTTGTTCCATAGTCTGTCTCATATCCGGGTGTGTCAGAGTTCCCTAAGGATCTCAAGGGATCCCGGGCAGTGCTCACACCCAGATTTCATAGCCAAGATAGAGTAAGTGCAGTGCGGAAAGGCCAACTTTTATGTGTCCAAGTTCAGAGGGAGCTCTAGGGTCCCAAGGCAAAGCTCACACAAAAGGGGCAGAACCTAGTATTCTAAGATTATAGTGAAAGTGCAGAACACAGGTTTGAAAGGAGTTTGTTTAAAAACTGGACTGACAAGTCCATCTTGAAACCAATCAGTAACTGCGATGATTGAAAGCAATTGTAGTAGTAAACGAAACTCAAATACCTTAAGGTGGGATCACACACAGAATCAGTAGTCACACAAGGGGGTCAAGGGATTTGGGGATACACAGACATCTGACTGTAAACACATAACCCCATCAAGGGTCTTAGGACTGGTTTCGACATGCTCAGCAATAGCTGATACTGGCATAATCACAAACCATTCAGACAGAACATAAACACATGGAGGGGGTAGGGATTTGGGATTCATAATATGGTAAGTACACAGTAAGTGATTGACAAGGCATGCTTTGTAACACACATAAGCGAATGCATTAATCTGAAGGGGAGGGGAGACATAATAGCATGCTAGTAATGTAACTCAACTACAGGTTTCATAACATAACCACAAGTAGAAGTAGACCAGCAAAAATAAGAGAAACATGTTGTTGTTGAGGCTTTAAAATTAAACTAGGACATACCAGTTAAGGAAGCAAAGTGCAGAAAAGTAAAGCAAGTAGAATTCCGCAGTCTAGCCTTGGCTTTTAGCTGGCTAGACAAGCAGTAGCACAAGTAGTAGGGAAAGAAGAGAGTGTTTTGAGTGTGTATGTGTGTGTTATGAACTAATAGTTCGTGTCTTGTTAATGAAAGACTTAGGGTATTTATAGCTTTGAAAAATAGGTAGAAAATAAGGTAACAAGTAAAGGTTTAGCACAAATATGGATGTAATCACAATTAGAAACCCGTTAATACAAGTACTCCCTTTTAAACAAGGAATTACAGCTCAACGGATACTAACAGGGATAACTTAAGGAAAGAAAATCAGTTTGAGAAAGATTGGTTTTTACCATATAAGGGATAGTAAAGGTATAGAGTATATAATTGAGTCTAAGTATATAATATACTTAATTGAGGAAAAGATTCAGCAAGAATGAAGCACCACAGTAAATAAGGGAATGGAATCAATTAACTTAAACAAACGAGTAAAATTTTAGGGGTTTATAAGAAAACCTTGCAATCAAACCGTAACTCAAGGAAGTCAGGATCAATCAAAAGGGAGTCATGATTCTGCACTTCGACATATAAATAGAGAAGAATGAACAGGCGTATCAGACATGCAAGGTCAACCATATTGACAAAAGGAAGCAAACTAGATGAACACACAACATACATAATTGACATGAGTAGGCTAAGGACTACTCGAAGCATGGTAATCAGCAAAGTCAGGTAGTCATGGCTAACACATAGAACCGGAATGAAGAAACCAGTCTAACACACAACAACAGGTAAAGGAGATCAGACCAACACACAGAAACAAGTAAAGAAAGTCTTTAAAACTCACAGTAACAAGTGAAGAAAATCTTTAAGAAATTAGGGTTTTAACAGAGTTGAGTTAAAAAACGGTACGTACTCAGAATCAGTCAAGATAAACGAAGAAAAGAGTCTAACCATAAAGAACTCAATCGAAACAGGTATACATACAAAATAAACAAAGACAATTCCAGAGCCCCGGATAAAACCAAAATACTTAGAGGTCGTTTGGTAGCTGGTTAGAAGAAAGGTTATTCATGTATAAGGAGTAACATAACTTATACCATGTTTGGTAGGCAATAGTTATTTTGTATAAAATTCTGCATAACTAATACCATGTTCGGTTGACATTTTTCAATTATGCATAAATAATACATGTATAAGTTATGAGTCAATCTGTGTATTATTTTATGCGGGGTAGAAGATGGAATAACTAATACATGTATTAGTAATACATGGATAAAATACTGAAATGACAAATTTACCCCTATCACTTTACACATAAGGCTTCCTTATTTCTCTGCCAACCCGTCAACAGGTTTCACTTGCTTTCACTTGCCAACTATATACCTTGTCTTCTCTCATTTTTAAAGAACAAACCAGCAAAAGCAAACTGGAGAAGCCACTAGAAAATGGAAATACCAAAACTAAGAAGTGAAAATCAAATATGTCTAAACTTCACATAGTTCAGTAGTATGACGAAGAAGTGAAAGTAACACCCAAAGTTCCTAACTAAATTGTTTCCTACATAAATGGAAAGAGAGAAAAAACAATGCAAAAGAAGGCCAGGGGTATAGTTGTAAACAAGCATTTTACTTTAAAATTTATATAATGTATATCAATTTCTAATACAACAAACCAAACATTCAAAAAAATAATCTCTGCATAACTAATCCCTGCATTACTTATCCCTGCATAACTAATCCCTGCATAACTAATACATGTATAACTAATACCTGCATAACTCTAACCGGCAACCAAACGACCCCTTAGGGTTTTCAACACGATAAATCAGGTAGAAGAAAAAACACAAACAAACCGTTTAACATAGTAAAATCATACAATAATACTGAAAATCAGGGGAGAAGTCTTTTAAAAGAGGTTAAGAAAACCCTAATCTTGAAGACGGAGAGTCACTTTGAAAAAATCGGGAAAAACCTTTGAGGAAAACACAAAAAGGTTCGTAATATACGCAGATCTAAGACAGATCTGAAAGAAAATCGGAAAATCTTTGAAGTTAGGGTTTCGGAGAACCAGAGAAAGTGAGAGAACCTTGAAAAGTTACTGGTTTAGCCAGAAAAAGTCACAGATCTTACTCGAACGGCCATGGATGGACGAAAAATGGCATGGGAAACCGTGGGAGGCGAGTGAACCACCTCTGGTTCACTTGAAGGCCTCAAAATGATGACACACGTTTAAGAGGGAGCCATGAGGCTGGTAGGTGGTGAGACCACCATGGATTCAGGCAGGGAGATGGCCGGAGAAGGTGGATAAGGTTCATCGGAGAGGAGGGGAGTGGAGAAGGCTCTAGAGAAAATCAGAGATAGAGAGAGAGAGAGAGATGAGAAGCGGTTGAGTGAAGAATGATGGGGTTTGGGGGGGGGGGTCGTTTGGGTTTAATTTAGGAAGGGGGAATGAGGACCGTTGATCTGAATGATCAACGGTCCAGATTGAATGGGGTAGGTGGGTCGGGTATGGCTTGTGTGTGGGCTTGGTTCCGATGGGTTTTTTAATTGGGTTGGGGGTCTGTTCGTTGGTGGTCCAATTTTGGCTACAAGTTAAATAGCCATTTTTCCCCATTTAATTTATAGAAAAATAGTAGATAATTTCTAAAATTAATTTAAAAATGCTAATATGATTTACATACATAATTAGTAATTTAAAATACAGGATCCAATTTTATGCATATAAAACCTAATTAAACCTTAAAAGGGCTAATATTACAATTATGTACAATTTAGCTTTGAAAAATACTAAATATAATTATAAAAATATGTAAAAGTTACCTTAGCCTTATTTTGGGATAAATATAGAAAATCCAATAGATGAATTATCAAAAATAATAATTTTGGAAATAATTACCAGGGATTTTACGGATAAAAAGGGAGGAAATAAATTGATTTAAACCTTTAAAATTATGGAAAAAATAATAAAACAATTGGACATGCTTAATTATGCATATATATGCTATTTTGAAGGTATTTTGCATATTGAAAATATATAGGGAAAAATTGGGTATCAAAATATGCACCCCTGTCTTCAACATGGCTTTTACTCCACTCCGTCTCTATGTTTTAACCGCCTATTGCCATAACTGACTTGTTCGGTAGACTCCTAGTTGTTATGTGCATTTGTCATCTCAAATGTTTTCCCTGTTTATGTGGTTTCAACTCTATATGTTCCCAATCCCCTTCACCCCCTGTTTGTAGATATGTTTTTTAATTGATTGTGAATCTGGGTATTCTGTGATTAATTGGTTGTTTGCTGAGTTTGCTCTCCTCATAAATGATTTCAAAACTGTTCTTCTACTATTAGTATTCTTCTCAAAACTGGTGTCACTCCTAGCATTTTCTTAAAACTGTTTTCCAGTTATGAAATTTTTTCACTTCTTAAATTTTCTCTACATTGTTTTACTAAGTCTTTCAAAACTATGTCAAGCAGTCTCACTTTAATCTTAGGCGATTAGGTTCCCCTCTGGTGTGTGTACTGCTTAGTGATCCTTGATATTCCTCTAAACTCTGGCACACCAGGGCTGGCCCTTCCACACTGCACATAACCAATCCTCTATTTGAGATAGGTCTTGGTGTGAGCATTGCCCGAGACCCTTGAGGTCCTTAGGGAACTTTGACACACCAGGACACCCTATTGGCTGTGAGATTCTTGGCATCTGAGGCTGCTTTTGAAGGCCTGGCATCCCCAGGTTTACCTTGGGCCTAATTCAGGCTCCCTATAGTATATTTTACATTTATTTATGTAATTCATTCGATCCTGGTCTGTAATAATATTCTTTGTAAACAGGTATTGGGGTAATTAGTAAAAAGGGGAGGGTTCCTATATGATTTTTATGGGGAAACTGGGTAGAAATCCCGCTTTAGGTTTACATTATGTGGATTTGCAATAGAAATCATGCTTTAGGATTATGTTGTGCTTATTTTCAATAGGAATCATGCTTTAGATCTGTGTTGTTTGTATTAGAAATACTGCCTTACAATACTCACATTTATTGCCTTTGCATAGTAGAAAACGGGTTATAGTTCATCACTTCATTTCTGATCTGCATAAGTTCTTATCACCTGGAAATCCTGTCATTAAGCCACTGCTGTAATCATGTTTAATAAGATTACCATCTCTCTTTGTGCATTAGAAATGTTGCCTTAGGACTAAATTTGCATTTCCTTTGAATCGTATCTGTGTCGCTTAAATGAATAATTATCCATAAAGTGGTAAAATAGCCCAACACATAGATATGATGTTCTAGTATAAATTTGCATAAAATCAGCTTTTATAACGTTCAGCACCTAGAACAGCATGCCTATAGGATAAATTCAAGCTATTTGACTAATTCCCATAATTCTGTTTTAGACAGCATGTTTATAGGGGCATAACAGATTCACACCTAGGCAAGCCTTAGGTAATTAGGGGTTTCATAAAAACTGCAAAATTGTGTTGTGTTTGTAAAATCATCCAGGTTAAACAGGTTCTAAAATCAGTAGGCAAACTGATCAGGTTATATCACATTGCTTTAAAACATTGCTGCACATTCTACGTTTGTGATGCTCACCTAGGTATCCTGTTCTAGGACCTTGTAAAATTCTTTAAAATCTGTTATTTGAGACGTGCTACTTATTTGTTTATGTGTGGAGGTAAACTTGAGCCCTTAATTGCTTCCCTATTTGACTGTCCTATGTGTTATTTGTTGTCACTTAGATTTTACCCTTTTGAACACCTTAGGATGGTCTAGTACTGCCTAAATTTAGAGGTCCTAAACACCTCCAGGACCACAATGAAGGGAGGGGTAAAGCACGCCTAGAGTTTGTTAATTAAACTCGCTTATACAACCGCTAAGAGGAGGGCAATGGGTAGTAAGAGGATATGATGACCTGTGCGTTAATGCCACATATAACCCCTATATTTGAGGAAGGCTTACCGATTATTGTACATATGTGATCCTATAGGCTAACCAACTTAGGACTTCCCTTTCTTTATTTACATATATGTGCTCAGACTTCCTGAACTTCCTTTATTTACATATATGTGCTCAAACTTCCTGAACTTCCTTTATTTTCAAAATGTGGGCTTAGACTGCTTACATGTTAAATGACTAATTCACATAATTGAGTTCGGTCGGTACCCGCCATTGAGGACCGCGAGGGGTGCCTAACAACTTCCCCTATGGTGGATTCCTTCATCCCACAACCCAGTGTCTACCCTTTTGAGCTCAACAACCTTCCCACAACTTTGTTGTTACATGCATGCATGGATAACACCCCCGTACCCAAGGATACGACTCCACATTACCCATCTTCTACCCCAACTCGAAACTGAAGACTAGCATATTAAACCTTACCTTGGATGAAGACCTTGTGAGTTTTCCTTAAGAATTCTCCAACTATTGAGAAAGGATTGATGAAATATTAGCTTAGGAATTCCTCCTCTCACTCTAGACCACTTTCCTCCCTCTAAAATATCAGTTTGAACCTACTAAAATAACCCCTAAGGTTCTTTTATAAAAATGGGAACTGGTTATAAAACCAGAAAATGGACCCTCCAAACTTAGCTCTGCGGTTGCTGAGTGGAATGCAAAATAAATGTGCAGCATAAAAAATGGGCATCCAAAGTGATGCCAAAATTTGGGTTACCCTGGATTAGTCTGCGGTTAGGTCTGTGGCCCGCAGACCAGTTTTACGGCCGCGAAATGGACCGCAGAATCACCATCCGAATTTCTTCATGCCAATTCTGTGACAAAAGTGCAGACCAAAAAATGGATATGTGATCGCATAATGGACCGCATAAACGACCGTCAAAATTCAATAAATTTTCTGCTCAACTCCGCGATGGGTATGCGGTCGCTAACTTGACCGCAGAATTGCCTTCTTCTGGAAAAAATTCTATCAACCCCTTAGTGAATTCTTCAACCCAAAAAGTCTGTAAGAATTTCTATAATCATCAAACACATAAGCTTACCTCTGGCATCACGAAATCCCGGGTTCTATGTGAAATTTTACGGAGGCCTTTCACTCGGCAAAAGTGACGTTAGTACATATGGAATAGTACTATTATGTAATAATACCCTCTCAATAGAACGAGTTACATTAGAAGAAGAAACAATTATAGGATCAATGGAAGCATAAAACAATACAAAAACATCAAGTTAGGAGCAAGATAAGTTTTCAAGTAAATAACATTATTTTAGGTTGGGAGATCTTTAGTACAAATATACCATCATGTTTTATCAAGGAGTCCGATCACGACCCGATCGGCTAAGTCATCTCACCCAAAGACATCCAATCACAAGCAAAATCACAATTATAATCTCAATCACAATCACCACCATGTGCGCGGCTCGACATCCGATCTCGACCCGATTGACTAGGCCGTCTCACCACAATGCAGTATGGATCGACATCACATTCCGCTAGCTATCATCTCATACCAATTAAGGGGAATAATCTCAACACATCAATCGCATCCCATTTAAGGGGAATATTCTCAACACATTCGCTCGGGGATTTACCCCTCAATCACTCCTACACCGGCATGTGCAGTTTCAAGGTTAGGTTATTTCAACCTACACTTCCTCGGTGACAAACAATAATCACAAAATGTTTATTATATACAAAGGGATTTTTCAGCTCATTTCATAATATATTATGCCTCTTTTCATTTCATTGGCACTAGTGGCCACAAATGTAATATCATTCTTGGCACGTTGGCCACATTTCATATTTCATGTTTACCCTTTTCACTTGCAATCATCGTCATGTATTATCAACAACAAGACATTTCCAATCAAGAGTTTAGGTATACATATGAGCAAATAAGAATCTTAAGCGTATTGATTTTTCTTCTACAGACTGGCATAATAACTTGAAACACGACCTGAAGTCATAACATTTTAACACAAAAATCATACTTTGAGCACATTCTCGAATGATAACATAATATTGATAAGAGCATTCGGAACACATTCTAAACATATATCTTTCGACGCAAAGCTTATTCGGAATGGTCAAATTTACAAATAACTCGGGGCATGAGAAATAAGGAATTGGCCCATCATGCTTTAGACATACGAAAACAACGTGGGATTCAATTCTAAGAGAGAAGTTTAGCTAACATACCTCGCTTTGAGTTTCGTTAAATTACTATAATATTCCGAAAATCCTAGCAACCTCAATCTATTTAGAAACATAATAAAATTGAACCATAATTAGGAAGATACGTGGGGGTTCAACTCATTTGAGCATTTTATCAAATACTAGGTGGGCATTATGATTTTAAGATCCTCCTATGGTGGATTCCTTCATCCCGCAACCCAATATCTACCCTTTTGAGATCAATAACCTTCCCACAACTATGTTGGTACATGCATGCATATATCTCATCCCCATACCTAAGAATCACACTCCCCATTACCCATCTTCTACTAAAAACTCAAAATTAAAGACTAGGGTATAAAACCTTACCTCTTGGATGAAGACCTTGTGAGTTTTCTTGTAAATTCTCCAAGTTTTGAGCAAGGATTGATGAACAAATAGCTCAGGGATTCCTCCTCTTACTCTAGACCACTTTTATCTCTCTAAAATATCAGTTTGAACCTTCTAAAATAACCTCCAAGGTTGTTTTATAAAAATGGGATCGGATTATAAAATCAGAAAATGGACCCTCCAAACTCATCTCTGCGGTCGCAGAGTGGACCACAAAATAGATATGTGCCCCACAAAATGGACCGCGAAAGTGACGCCAAAAACCGGGTTGCACTGGATTAGTTTGCGGTCCACACACCAGGTCTGCGGCCGCGAAATAGACCGCAGAATCACCCTCCGCTTTTCTTCATGCCAATTTTGCGATGGAAGTGCGGACCGTGAAATGGATATGCGATTGCATAATGGACTGCAGAAACAACCTTCAAAATTCAACAAAATTTCTGCTCAAATCAGTGATGGATATGCGGCCCGTGGAATAGTTCTGTGGTCGCGAACATGACCGCAAAATTTCCATCTTCTGCGAAAAATTTCCATCAACTTCTCAGTGCTTTGTTCAACCCCGCGAAGAATTTCTATAATCATCAAACACATTAGCCTACCTCAGCACCACGAAACCCCGGGTTCTAGGTAAAATTTTACGGGCCTTATAAATATATTAAAGGAGATAGACAAAACACATTTCACCGGAAAAAAATTCACTCATGATCTTCAAAAGAATGGGGAAATAGATGTTTAACAAGTTCGTTCAAGTGATAAGTTGGCGGATCTGTTTACTAAGGCATTATCAAACTCAACATTTGAGAAGCTGATATACAAGATTGAAATGTGTCGTCTGGGAGACATTAAGTGACATTTTCATCCTGGAGAGTAAATTTGCTCAGTAAACTTTTTCTTAACCAAGATTTTGTCCCACTATGTTTTTCTGGTAAGGTTTCTAACAAGGCAACAAGCAATGCGTATAATAAATAACTACGTGCTCTTTTCCTTCCACTTGAATTTTTTTTTACATGGACATCCAAGAAAAAGTGTTGAAAATAATAGTTAGTGAATGCCCATGTTGAGCCCCATTACATTTACCATGTATTCTCCTTTCCTCCCACTATTTTACGATATTGATTCTTTGCTTTTTATGCCTATATAATGGCTTTATAACAGATGGATAAAAGCACACACTTGAAGAAAAAAAACTTCTTCTTTCTATCTCTATTTCTTGTTCGTGTTTTACTAAATTACTTTTATTTCATAACAAATACGGTATTTTTTGTGTTCCAGAAAAGAAAAACATTAGAACAGGTCATTTTCAAAGATTCTTTCCACACACCAAATGGATCTTTGGAACAATATCCATACACACACATTAGTTTCCAAAAAAGCAAAACAAATCAAAAAATGAACAAAATTTTTGTATGATGGACAAATTGATAGGTACTTTTCAAATTGAAAATGACATATTTTTAATACAGCAACCGGACCACCTACCCTGCTCTGAACAATTATGCACACCCTAATCGGGCTCACTCACGAATTTCATGGACCAAACTTTTATTTGTTTTCTTCTATTTTGCTTGGTTCATAGCAGAAATGAAGTGTACAGAAATGCGAGCAAACAAATTGGTGGGTCATATGATATAAAGACTTGAGTATTTTACCAATTTCACATGTAAAACATGATTTGTTTTCTTATCCGAGTATCCGACCACACCCTTTTTTGTCTTCGCGTCCACTAATTTATGTCGCGTCACCATTCTGCTTAAGACTCTTTAGAATATTTATCTACACTGATTTTTTTTCTTTCTGGTTTATGTTCAAATATATCATTATACTATACAGAGTGGTGTAGAAGATTTATTTATATCAATTTTCTCCCTACACCTTTTTCAATAATTAGCAATAAAAGTTATGACGTGTCCAAATAAGTAGAATGAGAGCTAATTAAGAAAAGTTTACTGGAAAGGCAAGCTTCTGAGAAACACACATGGAAGACAGTCCTTAGTAGAAGTGAAAGTTAAGAAGGTGTTCAAATTAAGTGCATTTGAAAAGTTTCTGTCAATTTCAACCCACATGATATCCATGGCATGTTATGCCAATATACTATTTTGGAAATACTTGGTCTATGAAGACAATAGGTCAGAAACCAAAAGAAGAACCAAGTTCAATGCATGCCAAAATGATAATGCAATCCATGCCTTCTTCATGCCCTCTTTTTAGACTAAAATATGTGGAGGCCATATACATCATAATATAAACGAGCAAGCCGCCAAACGAATAAAAAGGCTAATTCGTTGCAGTTTCCTTTTTATTGTTGGGTCTGGTCTAGTCTACTAGACAATTTTCACCTTATCCTATCATTCTTTCAAGAATTATATGTTTCCTTCTTTCATGTTTATTTGCTATTACCAAATAAATAGGAAACTTGGTGGCTCTCTTAGTTATATTTTGTTAGTATATGTAATTCTTTTGATATAATCCCTCAATTTTTAGTGGAAATGTGATAATATGAAGGCTGTTATTTGACACAAAGTTTGAATTAATTTTGAATTGAAGAGAATGCATGCTTGTAGAGTCGCATTTTTCTCATGAATGAACCACTTGAAATAGACTCTTCCAAATTAGATATACGAATCCCAATACTGGTGAGTAGGAAGACAACTAAATCACATGTGCTGCAAATCAAATTCACCAACCATCAATTTCTTCTTCATATATATATCCTGAACAAAGAATACTGAAGGAGAGGATGGAGCTGCAAATTTTTACATGAACTAGAACTACCACCCGACTTTTTTTTTAACAATCATGTACACGAATATTCCTAGGTACAAGTGGAAAAATAACACAAAAAGAGCCTTGATCTTAATCTCTAACTTGATGACAAAAACATTAGACAGAGCTCTTAAATTTAGCATAGTCTGGAACACAATTTACAAGGCTAACTCAAAGCCTACAAATTGAGATCTCAAGTGTTTTTAGCGTGTTTCAGCAACTCTGGATGTCAATGCTATCCTAAGTTGCTCTTCCGTGTAAAGTCTGCTACCCATTTTCACTGTGGCTTGTTGGATCATCAAATCGTTCACCACTGAAACACTGGCATGGTGCACTTCTAGATCTAACTCCTTGAGGGCTACCATTAACCTTGCAGCTGGATGGTTCTTTTTATTACATTGTATACGAACCATCGCATCCCATCCAATTATCTTAACATCTATATCCACATCTACAATCTTGCTTCCAGTATGGCTAGACATCTTGTGATCTTGATTTGGTGGAGGACCAGGGCGCCATGAGTCTTCACTAGCTAATTCTTTCTTCAAATCTTCTATTTGGCTCTTCAAGTCTTCTCTATCTGTTTCTGTATTTTGAAGCTTCAACTTCAGCTCATTAATATATGAAATTGCATCTCCAAGCAGTGATGCCTTGTCCATCTTGGACACATTCGGAACAACAGCTCTTAAAGCGTAGAACCTTTGGTTTAATTTCTCTCTCCTTTGCCTCTCTGCTTCGACGTGATTCAAAGGTTCCTCACGTCCATTTGCTGGCTTCCTTCCTCGCTTCTTTGGCCTCTTTTCGGGTTCTACAACTCTACTACTTTCAGCTTCTTTCACCACTGAGGCCTCAAGATCCGAATGATCAGAGGAGTCTTCACCGACACATCCACTTGACTTCATCGCACCAGAAGCTGCAGGCAAGATTGTACCTGAAACAAATGAAAGCATTCCTTCTTCATTGCTTCCTCTGGAAGCAGGTGACCTTTTCTTGTTCTTATTCTCCTCCCCTGCCCCAAAATGGGACTGACCCGAAAATAAGTTCCCATTTGCACTTTTCTTAGTGCTATCACCAAAATTCAAGATTTCCCCCGACTCTGGCTTGCAAGAAACTGATGAATTCCCATTCCTATTATTACTACTTCCATCAAACCCGAATTCTGAAAAGTTCAACTCCCTTGTGAAAAATCCTTGTGTTTGTTGCTGAGAATGGTGCTGTTGCTGATTATCACAAATGTGACCATTATTCTCATTATCAAACACAACTTGCTTACTACTATTACTTGATGGAACTGTATTTAAATCTTTGACTTGTACAGCTGCAGGCGATGGATCAGTGAGCCAAAGAGCGGACGGGTCGCTCTCGGGCTGCACAGCCCACGAACCAGAGCCCAAATCATTATTGAAGTTAAACAATACTCTAACCTTGTTCATGAGATCAGAACTCTGAATAATCAACTCCGTGGAGCCCAATTCAACCACGCCGTTTGCTGAAGGAATACAAACCATCGTCTGAAGCCCGAATCCCTGGGCCTGCCGAGCCCGTTCGCAGTGGGAAGCTGCCAATTTCTCTGCTCCGGCTACCCAAATGGGGCTGGAATTGTATAAGGCCTGACCCGGAAGCCCACTTCCGTTAACAAACGATTGGGTCATGGAAATAAGGAAGAACCATTCAGTGTCGGTAACTTCTTCATCGACGGCATCATCAGTGCCCGTTTGCGTGCAGGAGATCAACGAATTCAGCTCCCGGAGAACCTTTTTCCGGTGTTCTTGCTCAGCTATATAAGCAGGAGAAGAAACAGCTAATTTCCGACCGGCTTTATCTTCTTCACCTTTGTAGTAACCATCTCCCCAGCCCAACACAAATGGACTCGTTAAATCAACGACGGATGACTGCCAAAAGATGGCATAGGTCCATGTCTCGCGAGCACCATCAATGAGGGTTTGAAGACGCTGTTGAAGGGTTTCTTGGTTGAAAAAAGGCATGGATTTTGAAGCATCGACAGCCACAGCTGTGACAGTAGAAGCACAAGAAGACGGAAGAAGAACCGTTGGGGTATTAACTGGAATATGATCAGAATTAGAGGTAACAGCAGCAGCAGTAGAATTAGAAGTAGCCCAAAATGAAGTGAGATCAGAAGACATAAAAGCTTCCATCATAGAAACGTTGTCATCGGTAGTACCACTAGTATTCCACAAATTCATGGTGGGTAAGCTGTAATCAGTCAGTCCATAAACCCAGCACAAACAGTTGGAAGTGGTGGCGTGAAAGATATATAGATATATATATAGAGAGAGAGAATAATGGGTGAAAAGAGGGTGTGCGGCGGAGAGAGAAGGTAGCGGAAGGTAGAAAGATATGAGAGAGAAGAATAGGCAAATGGGTTCGAGTTTGCTTATTAGATTGTGAATTTGAGTTTGGGTTTTATTTGAGGTGAATTTGAGCTGAATTTGGGTGAGCGAGAGGAAAGAGAGTGGACAAATGATGCCGGGTTCCACGAAGGAATCGGCAAGTCTACTATTCCTCGAGTTTTCCTATTCCGATTTTACTGCCACAATATATTTGGGCTTCTAGACTCCTTGTTGGTAAATTCTCTTTTACCCCTGAAAGGAGAACAATGTCAACTATAAATATGAAATACAGTAAAAGAAAAGATTCGAAATTCTTCGTAATTACTTTAAAATAAATTCAACGAAACATCATTAAAAAAGATTGATTTTTCAAAAAGCTAAATACTATCCTGGAGTACAACGACAACCCAGTAAAATTCCACCAGTGGAGTTTGGAGAGGGTAGAATATACGCAGACCTTACCTCTATCCCGGAGGGGGTAGAGAGGCTATTTTCGGGAGACCCTCGGCTCAGAGACAATAGATCTGTGACAAAAAAACCCGAAAATAATATCAGCAACGTGAGAGACAGCAAATAAATGGAAAAGCAGTAACACAAATAATATGCAAAAGTGTGAACCACAACATAAATTGCTAACAGGGCTAGACAAAACCCTATCATACTCGTCGGTACAAAGAGGGAAACCGACAGAAAGAGGAAAACCGTTCGACTACCCCTTAACCTACAACCCTAATGCTCTACCTCTACACCTTCCTATCAAGAGCCATGTCCTCGGAAATATGGAGCCACACCATGTCCTATCTGATCAGTTCGACCCAATACTTCTTAGACTGCCCTCTAGCTCTTCTCGTACTTGCCAAAGCCAACCGCTCAGACCACCTAATCGGGGCATCTAGGCTTCTCCTATGCACGTGTCCGGACCATCTAAGTCGCGCTTCCCGCATCTTGTCGTCCGCCGGAGCCACGCCCACCCTCTCCTGAATATCTTCATTCCTAATCTTATCCAACCTAGTGTGCCTATTGTTTACTGTGAAAATGGTAACGATAATTAAATTTATTAAATGGGACTCTAAAAATACGTGATCTATTCCCAAGCTAGTTTGTTAGAGCAGATGATGCTAGTATTATGAATTTTAACGATGGGGGGGGGGGGGGGGAGATAAACGAGGTAACGACCGAACCAGAGGGTCTGCTACCCGGGCGTAGCTTGGTCGATTAGGACTTCGAGGTCGACCTCGAGGTCGAGCTCGGGTTGTCGGGGACACTCGGGAGTAGTCTAACAACTTGAGATATAATCAAACGAAGCTACTTATAACCGAAATTGAGTTTGTACGATGAAAAACACATATAAAAATGAAGAACACATATAGAGGCAAAGGATATCGAGATGTTCTCAGTATCAGTTAGAGCAAATGAGTTTTAGTAAGAAGAGAGAGAGAGA
The DNA here is from genome assembly GCF_001879085.1 of Nicotiana attenuata. Classification (NCBI taxonomy): domain Eukaryota; kingdom Viridiplantae; phylum Streptophyta; class Magnoliopsida; order Solanales; family Solanaceae; genus Nicotiana; species Nicotiana attenuata. The sequence goes on from NW_017671046.1 coordinate 336,224, forward strand.
GAGAGAGAGATATTATTGCACTTGTAGATTTGTGGGAGCAACATCAGTCCCTTACAAGGTAGGGCGAGTCCCCTTTATATAGGAGAGGCAACTTAGTAACGAATACATGTATATCTAATTTATGAAATATGGAGATGTGATGGCTTGACTTGACACCCCAGCATAGGCTAGGGATAGGCCGGTCCTGTCAGACTCAACCGCTTGTCTTGGGGGCTTCCCCCTTTTGTCTTTATCTCGACCTTGAATCGGACCTCGACGAGCCTCGAAGGAGTGGACTAAGTTGTGGCTTCATATCATCGGGGTCTTGAGATATCTTCTCGAGGTGGCTTCATGTTCTCGGGGTCACGAGGTACCTCCCCGAGATGGCTTGATGGCGGAAAATTGGGCCCTCTGTTTTCACCACGTACAGATAGTCTCCACGTTTCTCAGAATGAAGCGATGGGAAACGGTTATGACCATTGACTCCTCGAGCTCCTCATGGCGATAGTGCATTGGCGATCCGCGTCATGGGGCAATCTTTCGTGATAGATGGCATATCTCATAGATTCCTGCTCAATACTCTACCACTTCCGTTCTTCAAGGAAAAAAGTGCTGCTGTCAATTTGGTTTTTGAAGGATGCAATAATTGCATTCGTCGGTCAGTTTTCCAAAGCCTCGACGACCGTGTTGCTGCCCCCTATAAATGGGGTGCCTTGGCGTTGTTTTTCCCATCCCAGTATCTTCATCGGCATGCTTTGCCTATTCCTTCTTGTCATCTTCTTCTACCTTTGAACATCATGCTTGGGGCTTATAGCCTCAAGACCGTTAGGAGGAGTTCCCTTAGGTTGTGCCATGGCCCTTCGTTGGGACGTCCCTTTGTTGAGCATAATCGCGTTGTCCCACTATGGTCGTTGGTATATTAGTGTTTGCTGCTGCCGTTGGCCTGAGGTGGCGATGGACGGGGAATCAGTCTTCCTCTTATGTAGATAGTCGTTCGGATTATACACTGCTGCTTAGAAGGGGGCTCGAATTATACACCGCTGCTCACCTCTGTACCTTGGCTCGATGTGGAATTATGCCCCGAGCCGGGAGCTTGCACGGCTCGATGCTTGAAAAAGTGTATTTGAAGTAGCCGTGCAAGCGGGATCGAGGGTTGTTCGGTTCGCTCTCTCCGAGGCTCCCTTTGCCAAAGAGGTCCTCGAGCTTCGGAGAGCTATTGCGTTTTTTCATCCCTTCCTGCTCCTTCCACCTTCTTTTTCGTCTTCTTCTCTGATGAGCTACTTTGAGGGACTAGGGCGAGGTTGTTGAAGGCGTGCATTCAAGGACACAATGCTTGAAGATTCTGTCACCGGCGGTATGCCTTCGAGGGTAGAATAGGTTTTAGGCCTTTTCTTCATGTATTCCCCTTTTGCTTCTGTGTGGGGACCCTTTGTAAGCTTTTGTAAACGTATGCTATGACCCTTCGCGGGCTGTTGTACATGAATTTTTATGAATATGAACATATCCTTTTGATCTCTGCTTTCGATTTGCGCCGAGTAACTGCATGTTTTTATATCCTCGAGGCCCCTTGAACGCCCCTTTTTACTTCTCGACTGCTGATACTTTGCTAGGGTGCGAGCAGTTTCTCAGCTTCTCTACTGATCGACACGGCTCCCTTTCGAGGCCATCATTGTTCCTCGGGCAGCCCTGGGTTGATTGGTTAGATCTGGGCTGCCTAGGCCTTCTGAATCGCACGGAGATAATGTGTCGAACTTCGGGGCCTTTGAGGATGTTATCCTGGATGGAGGCCAGCTTTAGGTACCGCGGGGTCCCTTTTGATTTCCGATGTGGACAACTTCCTTTAGATGTGTAGGAGATAGGTTTTGCTGAGCGGTTGCCTATGCTCAGGGACCGCTTCGAACTTTTACGGAGCTTTCGCGATTGGAGCTCCTTGCATTGAGTGATAGCATGGAAAGCTTCATAAATTTTGGTTTCTCTTCGGTGGGGATCCTCGAGGCGGGATGCCATCCCGAGCTCGAAGATAACGCAGACGGTTCCTTGAGTCTTGGGTTCTTGTCGGAGGATACTTTCGAGGTCGGATATCATCCCATTGGACTATATCGACGTCGTGTACTCCCAGGGGCTGACTCCGGGCAGGCGAAACATTGTCGTTTCTTATCGTATAAGTTGGGCGGCTTCGGCTTCTTCGCAGAGCTTCACTATTTTGAGGTAGCTGTTCTCCTGATTTGGCATAGGGTTCCTTATTTCCCTAGGTGCAAGAAGTGTTTGTGCGCGTCCTTGCTTTGCTCTGTTTAGTATTACCATAGTCATGGCAACCACTCTGGGGGCGGCATGGCCGAGAGCGGAGAGTGTTGTTCCTGGCGCTTGGGAGCTGAGGGATTTCGTTCTGATGACGGTTTCTTTAATAAGAGGGAAGCATTTGGAGATGGTGAGAAAATACTGCGGATGGAGTGAGGAGGTAGCACTGCAGGTGCTTCCTCCAGGAGAGAACGTTACGGATTCCGCTGACGGATTTTTGAGTGTGTACCTGTATCCTTTCGCGTTTGGCCCCCTTGACAGGGTCGTGCTTGATTTTTGCTTGATGTATCGTGTTACTTTGGTGCAAATACATCCTTCATTTTGGCAGTGCTGATGATGAGGTTCTATGCGGAGAAGGCTGATCTCGAATTTACACTCGATCACCTCATCCGGCTGTATCGGCCCTTTCATCGTCAGGGCCTGCTAACCCTGAAGTGTCGTTCATCCTTATCGTTTGTTGTCGATGACGAAGAGGAGGGGGGTCGAGAATGGGCCAGTTGGTTTGTCCGGGCCCGGACGGTAGACATCATCCCCTCGGAGCTTTTGCCATTCCCCGAAGGGTGGAATTACGCACGTGAGTGGAGCGTCCGGCGCTTTTTAGGTTGTACCTATAGCGGAAGTTAGTTAAATAATGGTGCTTTTTACCTTGTTGAAGCAATTTCATGGATGCCAGGCGAAGTACCTGATCTGCCCGGCTGGGTCCGGAGGCTGGTGACCCATTCATCTTGCGACGAGCGTTGGCGGCGAGCTGTGCTCCGTGTCAGGTGCGGAGCGAAATACCAAGGTAAGTGCATGTGCTACCTTTGCCTCGGCCCTCATGTATTTGAGATAACATATTTCCCCTTTTCTACTTGCATTGGATCTGTCGCTTGCAGGTATCGGGAAGTTCTTCTGGATGAGATAGTGTTCTTCCGAAGAGGGGAAGGAGTCGTTGACCTCTCTCCCCACCCTTCGAGGCGATGGAGCTTTTACTGGTGCTGACCATGCCAGTATCTCCAAGGAGAAGGCATTGTCTGAGTCTGTTGCCCCCGGGGTACCTGATTCTAGGTCGCCGATGCCTTCGAGCGGATATGCTTTGCCCGAGACCTGCTTTCCCGGGGGCGAAAGGACAGGATCAACAGGAGTATGCTCCGACTTCGAGGAAGTCCGCCGGCTTCACTTCGTGGTGAGTTTAGGCGCAGTTTCCCTGTATTCCGCATCCTTCGTTCGTCATTGAGTTTTCCTTGTGCAGGCCTCTGACAGGCTGATGTTTGAGTTGGTCCATCAAGGGGCCGAGTTTCAGAAAGTTCGGGATGAGGGAAATCTCTTAGGCTGCTTAGCGAGGAGAAGGAGGGCGAGTTGCTGCATTGGCGATGTGAAGCGTACAGGTGCTCGAATTACGAGAGTTATTTGATGGAGTAGGTAACTTTATGCAGAACAAGCTTCGCTTTCTTCGGCCTTTTTAGGTAAACGCTCTTCTCTGTTATATTAGCTGCAGAAAAAGACAGAGGCCATGGAGCTCCTTAAGGGCGATATTGATCGCGCCAGAAACGCTTGTGGCAAGCTAAGGGTTCAGGTACAAGCTCATGTTTTATAGGAGGCAAGTGCCTTGGCCAAGGTTTCTGCCTTAGAAGTCCAACTGTGCTTGGCTCGAGATAATGCCAAAATCTAAGCAGATTGATCGAGAAATTGGAATCCGAACTTTCGAAGAACAGGGCCAAGGTATTTGATTCCGGGGCTAGGGCGATGCTTAGCCGAGCCAACTCCGATCAGGAGATAGAGGTTCGTATGAAGTATGCCGGATGCTCAGGCCGAGCTGAAGCGAGCCCTCGACCGGGAGAAAAAGATTGAGGAATATGTCAGTTGCAGATCCCGGAGGGAAGCACTCGAGGAGATTGGTGCGAGGGGCTTTATTCTTTCCGATGAATTGGACCGAGCAAGGGCGGACGAGTGTGACGCGTGGTCATTTCTTGCCAACGAGGCGGGGAGTGAACCCGGCGAGTTGTAGCTCTTCGGAACGGATCATAGATTGTGCCATTTTGTTGCATTGTTTTTTTATATATGTAGAACATGTCTGTTTATGGAGAGTGTGTCTATCCCCCCTTTTTCCTCTGTGTGTGTGAAATGAGAAGATACTTTGAAGCCTTACTTTTTTCGCATCTCCTTCTGTTATCGTCCTCGACCAGGGCAGTTTCGATGTTTGGTGAGATCCTCACAGGTTCGGGATCAACCGGGCTAGCCATGGGCTCCTAGGTGTGGTTCTTGATGTGAGCGAGCGTTGCGGTCCCTGCGCTTTGTCCGGCCATTTAGATCTAGTCTCCGAGTCACTTTGACAGTCGAGCTGTTACGGGCCTTTAAGCTCTTCCCTGTTCATTCGGGCAGGTGACGGTGGCCTTCTTTGCTTCGGGTCGAAAGGACATTATAAGCGGGTGACCCAGGGGCTCACTTGGCTGGCGATCGTGGCGTTTATGTCGTGCCCTTAGGCATGCTGTAGCTTTGTGCTTATTGTGGGTCCAGTCTCCGAGTCGCTTTGCGATTCAGGCTGTAATTGACCTTTATGCGCCTTTCGATTTCCTGAATGGGGTAGTGCTTCGCACGTGGTTTTTGGTCGTTGAGACATTTCCGTATGTGGCCCAGGGGCATGCTTAGTTAACTATTTTGGATCCGATCTCTGAATCGAGTTACGATTCGAGCTCATTTTAATCCTCAAGTTGTCACTTTGGCTGGAGACAATGGCTCTTACGCTTTTTGGTCGTAGAGACCTTTTGACATGTGGCCCGTAGGCTTGCTTAGTTAACTATTTTGGATCCGGTCTCCGAATCGAGTTACGATTCGAGCTCACTTTAATCCTCAAGTTGTCAATTTGGCTGGCGACAATGGCTCTTATGCTTTTTGATCGTAGAGACCTTTTTATATGTGGCCCGTAGGCTTGCGTAGCTGGCGACAATGGATCTTATGCTATTTTTGCCCGTGGGCTTTTTGTAGGCTTTGTTTTCCGCTCGTTAAGGTCTTTTTGAAAGATTTTTGCCTGACCCGTCGTCGGTTCTAAAAGAACCTCAATTTCAAGTCGTAATTGGCGATATTTCGAGCACCTCGGAAGGTTCATAGCCGCGTTGTTTTCCTGTTGAGGGAAGCCTGTCGTAACCTTCTTTCCAAAGTATATTCGAAGTAGTGGCCTGCAATTTTTTGTTTAGCGATGGTCGGGCGTTCCCGAGTCGCATTTTTTCGGCTGTATCGGCCGTTTTGACTGTAGTCATGTGCGTTTGGCCGTAGCCATTTTTGATCCTGATTGATAGTTTAGGCGTCCACATCGAGGGTATGCCCTTTCGGGATTCTTACAAATGCGACGTATAACCTAAAATTTGGGATTTTCATGCCTGTTGAGGTCTTATAGTTTGCCATGCCTGTTGAGGTCTTACAGTTTGTCATGCCTTTTGAGGTCTTACAGTTCTTGGGTTGTGTAGAATGGACTTGGTTATGCAGAGTCTACCCGTTAAGGGTCTTACAGTTTCGGATTTTCCAGCATATGGCGATTGACGACAGTCTCTGAGTCATGAAGTTGTCTAAGCGTGAAGACCGCTTCTTGTGAGCTCGGAGTTGCGTTGTAGGGGCTTTATGAGCCCGGAGTTTCGATCCTGAGATCGCGCGAGTGCCTAGTTTTAGGCATCGAGTCCCGAGTATTTCGGGATGCAGTCGGTGGTGGGGGCCCCCCTGCCGGGGATATACTTGAGATTTCTTTGTCCGGAGAATAAAATGCCGAGAAAATATCCTTTTATTGCTTGGTATAGATGTACATTGTTTCGCCATCATGAACTCGATCTGTGCGTGCACGGCTTCTCGGACCGTTCTGGCCCAGCATATAATTCCCGACGGGGGTTCAGTCCGCCGTATCTGGGTCATTCCAAGGGGGGATTCTCTTAGAGGCAAACCACCGTTCGTTGCTGGGCTATCGGAATAATGCCTGTGGCATCATCGAACCTTCTTCTGGTATGGTGTTCTGCCAGTAATCTTGCCGACAAGGTTCCTTTCGGGGCGAAAAGCTCGGCTGAAGGGAGAAAATACGGCGGTCGCCTATATGCGGTCTAGGAATCTCTGGGTAGAGTCTTGAGAACCTCCAAACATCCTAGCCAGCTGTCTGTGCCCAGGATAGTAAAAGGAAAACGAATGAGCGAAAGTAGTTCTTTCTTACCGCGGGGTGTGTAGGCGATGTTCCGGGACTCAGTGCGTCCCTGTCGGCTTATTCTAGTTCTGCCCTTTGCGATGAATCTCGCTCCTCTGTCGAGATGGGACCGTCGTTGCCTTCGGGTAGAGTGTCGGTGGTCGCTCGGAAAAAACGTTTATGCTTTGTGCTTCCTTTGATGGTGTGAAGCCTGAGGTCCCAGCTCGGATTCAGGCGGGCTATATTGAGAGAATGGTCTTTTCGGCGACTTGTTACTTGGAGTTCACCAAGGATTCGGGATGTGGGGGCGATTTGGTTCATTAATGCGGACCGCCCTGTTGACCTTTGGTCCGATACCGTAGTTGCGGGTGACCGAACTTCCTGAATCTGTGAGCACATGATTTATTTTAAGATTAAGCGGATGAGGGAGAGGTTTACCAATGTGCCGACGTGACGCTGGGGTGGAGTCGTGGTGTCCCTTTCCCTGGATGCGAGAGTATCCTTGGAAATATTTCCCTAGATCTGTCTTTGTCCCAGTGGCGGGTATTTTTGCTTCCCGCATCATGAGTTCTCGGAGGGCGTCGCCGCTCCTCCATTGTCGTGGTGATATGTCGCGGTTTGTTTACTTCATCCTTCCCGGTAGTCTTCTTTCCTCGGGGCTAGATTTGAGCCTGACCGTTCGATAGTACTCGTCGGCAAATTTGACTGAGTAGCATGGCTGTCATATTTTCGGGACGGGAGTTATTCGTGGCCCCACTGCCGTTTGCGTCTTGCAGATTCCGCGTCGGGTTGTGGTTCATTCGAAGGGGCCTTGGTGGAGTAGGCCTGAGTCGCTCAGTGTTCCTGGTTTCGCTTATGGTGACTACGATATTTGGCATAACAATGTTGAGCCCACGCTCTACTGGACGAGGTTCGTCTGCCGACTGTGCCTTACCGGATCTGGTTCCGCTGGAGGTTCCCCGGGGGCGTCGCCCTCGAACTACTCCCCTACCGTTGCGAGGTATGTTGGATCTTGGGGCGTTCATCCCATTAGCGGCGCATGGATGGTATCTCCATCCGTTTGGCATTAGTTTCTTCATGGAAGGCCTGCTTGGGTGTGAAGTTTCTGCAGAGGATTCTGGACGGCCGCCCACGGCCCCGATTAGTGGCCGGTGCTGGGTATGGACGCATGGCAACTCTCGGCCGGGTATCTGGCTAAACATCGTTTGAAATGGCCTGGGGTCGGCGGGTATGCTCTGTTTAAACCCCGAGCAAAGGCCAGGGTTGTCTGTTCATCCAAAGCCAGACGCGATGCCATTCGTCCTATCAGGGAGTTGGATGCGACTTCTTGTGGTGTTTCTTCCTTTCTTTGTTCGGCCTCCGACTTGTCAGTTTTTGCCGCTGCTACTTCGATGACATCGGCGTATGTTTCTGTGGTGGGGTCATCTTGAAAATCACAGTTTTTCTCTGTGTATGTGTGAGCGGTGGTGCGCTCGTCGGGGGAAGCTGTCTCCGGTGTCGCTACACTTGGGGTCCTCGGATGGCTTTGCAACTGAGCAATGGCCAGCTGTTGTGCCTGCAACATTTCAAAAATATCGTGAAGAATAACTTCTTGTTCTTCTCGGGCCGGGGTGTTTTGAAATTCCTGTCGGTCGCTGTGTCGCACGCTTCTGTCGGCGTGAGAAGTTTCGTTGACTTGCTGTGCGTCCTGTGAGTCCGCGTCCGCTAGTATTGGTCCGGGTGCGTTATCGGGATCTTGTAGCGGTGCTCCGGCAGCCGAGATAGCTACACCATTTTCCCCGTAATCTTCGAGGTGGTCGTTCTCAGCCCTGTTCACTGAGCCAGACATTTTTACCTAAAATCAAAGGATCTTGGACAAGAAAAAGAGTGAAAGTTGATATGCGTTTGCGTGATGAAACTAGCAAGAAAATAATCACTATTATTTTTAGCCCCAAGGTGGGCGCCAAACTGTTTACCGTGAAAATGGTAACGATAATTAAATTTATTAAATAGGACTCTAAAAATACGTGATCTATTCCCAAGCTAGTTTGTTAGAGCAGATGATGCTAGTATTATGAATTTTAACGATGGGGGGGGGGGAGGGGGTAGATAAACGAAGTAACGACCGAACCAGAGGGTCTGCTACCCAGCGTAAGCTTGGTCGATTGGGACTTCGAGGTCGAGCTCGGGTTGTCGGGGACACTCGGGAGTAGTCTTACAACTTGAGATATAATCAATCGAAGCTACTTATAACCGAAATTGAGTTTGTACGATGAAAAAAACATATAAAAATGAAGAACACATATAGAGGAAAAGGATATCGAGATGTCCTCAGTATCAGTAAGAGCAAATGAGTTTCAGTAAGAAGAGAGAGAGAGAGAGAGATATTATTGCACTTGTAGATTTGTGGGAGCAACATCAGTCCCTTACAAGGTAGGGCGAGTCCCCTTTATATAGGAGAGGCAACTTAGTAACGAATACATGTATATCTAATTTATGAAATATGGAGATGTGATGGCTTGACCTGACACCCCAGCATAGGCTAGGGATAGGCCGGTCCTGTCAGACTCAACCGCGTGTCTTGGGGGCTTACCCCTTTTGTCTTTCTCTCGACCTTGAATCGGACCTCGACGAGCCTCGAAGGAGTGGACAAAGTTGTGGCTTCATATCATCGGGGTCTTGAGATATCTTCCCGAGGTGGCTTCATATTCTCGGGGTCACGAGGTACCTCCCCGAGATGTCTTGATGGCGGGAAATCGGGCCCTCTGATTCACCACGTACACCTACACATCCATCTCAACATCCTCATTTATGCTACTTTCATCTTCTTGATATGTGAATTCTTGACTGGCTAGCACTCATCCCCATACAACATGGCCGGTCTAACCACCGCTTATACAACTTACCTCTGAGTTTCGGTGGCACATTCATGTCATAAAGGACTTCAGACGCTAACCTCTATTGTGTCCACCTCACCCCAATACGGTGCGTAACATCTCCGTCGATCTCCCCATCTCCCTAGATAATTGACCCTAAATACTTAAAACTTTCTCTCTTGAGGATGGCCTATGAGTCAAGCCTGACTTCTACATCCGCTTCCCCCGTCACTTGAAACCTTTAGACTCCAGGGCCTGCCTCCATACTTCCAGTCTCCCATTAGCACCGCATCAAGTCTCATAAATCAGAACTATATCATCAGTGAGCAACATACATCATGGCACCTCTCCTTGGATATGGTGTGTCGGTGCATCCATCGCCAGGGAAAATAAGAACGGGCTGAGCGCAGATCCTTGGTGTAACCCCATAACTACCGAAAAGGCTCTGAGTCACCTCCCACAGTCCTAACCCGAGTCATAGCTCCATCATACATATCCTTTATCTCCCTAATATAAGCCACCGGCACACCTTTCACCTCCGGACATCTCAGAAGGACGTCCCTGAGTACCTTGTCATACGCCTTCTCTAGGTCAATAAACAGCATATGCAAATCCCTCTTCCTATCCCTGTATTGTTCCACCAACCTCCTGATAAGGTGGATAGCTTCCGTAGTAGAACAACCCGATATGAACCCGAACTGGTTTTCCGATATAGATACCGCCCTCCTTATCCTCCCTTCCACCACCCTCTCCCAAACTTTCATGGTATGACATAGTAACTTGATACCCCTATAGTTGTTACAATTCTAGATATCACCTTTGTACTTGTACACTGGAACCATTGTACTCCACCGCCACTCATCAGGCATCCTCTTCGTCCTGAAGATAACATTAAACAAACTAGTCAACCACTCCAAGCTTGCTCTACCCGCATATCTCCAAAACTCTACTAGAATCTCGTTCGGTCCGATCGTTTTTCCCCGACTCATCTTACCCATCGCACCCGTGACCACCTCAACCTTAATGCGCCTATAATACCTAAAGTCGCAGTGGCTATCGAATTGCCCCAATTTCCCTAACACGATGTTTCCATCCCCCTCTTCATTCAGAAGTTTATGAAAGTACGACTGCCATCTTTGCCTAATCCGGGCCTCTTCCACTGATACTCGACCGTCCTCGTCTTTGATTCACCTCACTTGATCCAGGTCGCGCGCCTTCTTCTCTCTCGCTTTGGCCAACCGAAATAACTTCTTGTCCCCACCTCTGCCCCCAAGTTCCTCATACAGCCGACCAAATGCAGCAATCTTGGCCTCTGTGACCGCTAATTTTGCATCCTTCCTTGCCTCCTTATATCTTTCTCTGTTCGCTCTCCTCCGATCCTTGTCGGTTCTCTCTACTAACTTAATGAAAGTCGCTTTCTTGGCTTCCACTTTACCTTGGACCACATCATTCCACCACTAGTCGCCTCGGTGCCCGCCAGAGTAACCTTTCGAAACACCCAACACCTCTCTCGTTGCCTCCCTTATACAGTCCACCCTCGCCGTCCACATAGCGCTAGCATCCCCACCACTCTTCTAGGCACCCATAGTTGTCAGTCGCCCCTCCGACTCCCGTGCATTATCCTTATACAAAGCTCCTCACCTGATCCACGACTGACCCCGTACAAACCTCTTCTTCCTTTTCATCAAGATAACGACGTCTATCACCAGGAGCCTATGTTGTGTCACGAGGTTCTCACTCGGGATCACCTTGTAATCCTCGCACAACCCCCTATTACGCTTCCTGAGGAGGAGATAGTCAATCTGAGTCTTAGCCACCATACTCCGGAAAGTAACCAAAATGTTCCTCCCTCTTTGGAAACATAGAGTTCACGATCACCAACTCAAAAGCTCTAGCGAAATCCAACAGTGAGATACCACCCCCGTTCCTATCACCAAAGCCGAAGCCACCGCGCACCTCATCATAGTATATTTACATTAAATACTATCTCTGGAGTAATTTCATCAATTTTTGCTAAAATTGAAAAAGCTTTTCCTAATGGTGTTTGTTTAAAAATATCTCGAATTTTTTCTATTCCTGTTATGATCCATATTTCATAATGCATCTGCCACAATTTATATTTCACAAGTAATGTTTGAGAAGTTAGACCATTTTTTATTTGATTACGAACATGTAAATACTTTAGAATATAAATCATTGTAATATATAGTGCTTTTATATACTTTCTAAATATTTATATTTTATTTCAAAAAGTAATGAAAAAAAATGATGTTTATATTTACATTAAAAATTAGATGTGTCGACTCTTATAGTAAGAAGTTCGACATATCTTTTTAGAGTGAAGAAAGTATCTAATAGATAATATGGTACTCCATTTTCTTGCTTTTTCCCCAAAAAAGAAGGTTAAAAAGGATATGAAAATTAATGACACTTTCTATAGATATGTTTTCACTTGTTATAGAGTGTATTCGATGTATTCAAGCTACTGTATTCATGAATACAGTAGCAAAACTTGGCGGAAAACAAGGACTATGTTGTCTTTTCATATTCTTAGACAGATTTTAGATGCTCATGACTGGTGACACCCCGATGTCGGGCTGTGTTTGTTTCCGCAGTCATATTATTTCACTCTATTTTGGGATTTATCACTTATTAATGACTTGATTATGGATTATTATAACTGTTAATTAGTTTTGGGGGTTTATGTCGGCTGGCCTTGTTTCACGAGAGGTGCCATCACCACCGGTTCCGGTTCGGGGTCGTGACAAGTTGGTATCAGAGCCTAGGTTACATAGGTCTCACGAGTCATGAGCAGATTTAGTAGAGTCTCGCGGATCAGCACGAAAACGTCTGTATTTATCCTCGGGGGGCTGCAGAACCTTTAGGAAACTTCATATTCTTGAAATTCTTGTCGTGTGAATCTGTTGATCCGAGTACTAAACTTCTGTTATTCTATTCTCTCGCAGATGGTGAGGACACGAGCGACCGGTCAGGATGGACGACCACCAGTACCACCAGCTGGGGCTAGGGCAGCACCTGCAGATCCACCAGCCGTCCCAGTTCAGGATCAGGTCCCAGTTGTGGACGCTCAAGCAGCACCAGCACAGGCACCAACTGTGCCCATTGTGATTCCAGGTCTTTAGGAGACCTTGGTCCAGATCTTCACCGTGTGTATGAGTCTTGCTCAGGCGGTCGCAATTTCTACTGCCACAGCCACTTCTCAGGCCGGGGGAGGCACTCAGACTCCCGTTGCCCGCACACCCGATCAGGTTGTTCAGGGATTGCAGACACCGGAGGCACCACTAGCTCAGTCGGTGGCAGTTGCTCAGGGTTATGTAGCTCCAATTATGCCAGATGACGAGCAGCGCAGATTGGAGAGGCTTGGCAGACTCCAGCCTCCTACCTTCAGTGGTGTAGAGGGCGAGGATGCCCAGGGTTTCTTGGATAGATGTCAGAGGATTCTTTGCACCGCGGGTATTCTGGAGACCAGTGGGGCCGCATTTATGACTTTTCAGTTTAGGGGAGCTGCCTTCACTTGGTGGGAGGCATATGAAAGGCGTTGGCTTGTTGGTGCGGCGTCTCTTACTTGGCAGTAGTTCTCCGCTCTCTTTTTGGAGAAGTATGTGCCAACAGTCCCGTAGAGAGGAGCTGCGTAGGCAGTTCGAGCAGTTGCGATGGGGGATATGACTGCTACATAGTACGAGATGAGGTTCTCCGAATTAGCTCGTCATGCTATTTGGTTGGTTGCTACGGAGAGAGAGAGGATCAGGAGGTTTGTTGACGGCCTCACATATCAGCTTTAGATTTTCATGACCAGGGAGAGGGTGTCAGGTGCTACGTTTGAGGGGGTTGTTGATATCGTTCATGAGATTGAGTCAGTTCGTGGCCAGGAACGAGAGGAGAGGGAGGCCAAGAGGCCTCGAGGATCTGGTAGTTTTAGGGGTGCTCCTTGGAGTGGTCAGTTTCAGCACGACAGAGGCCGCCTATTCAGGCATGCTTAGTCAGCTCGCCCATGTTATCATGGGTCATCATCGGTCCATGGTTCTCACGGTTCTCAGTAGGGTCATTCCTCACTCAGTGCCCTTCCAGCCCAGTGTTCGTCCTGTGCTCCATCAGTTCAGGACTCTTCTGCGCCAGGTGCGTCTGCTAGTCATTCTGGTGTTAGGGGTCCACTTCAGTCCCCGTCTCCGGCAACAGGGAGTTGTTATGAGTGTGGGGAGTTGGGACATATGTAGAGGTAGTGTCCCTGTCGCCTTGGGGGTTCATCTCAGCAGAGGGGTCAGCCATCAACTTCGGCACCAGTTGCTTCACCATCCACCCAGCCAACTAGGGTTGGAGGACAGTCATCTAGGGGTCGCCTAAGAGGGGGAGGTCGATCCGGTGGTGGTTAGGCCCGTTTCTATGCACTTCCAGCTAGACCTGATGTTGTTGCTTCAGATGCGGTGATTATAGGTATTATATCAGTCTGTCGTAGAGATGCCTCTGTGTTATTTGATCCTGGCTCTACATTCTCTTATATGTCGTCTTATTTGGCCTATTATTTGGACACGCCCTGCTAATCTCTCGTTTCTTCTGTTCATGTCTCTACTCCGGTGGGCGATACTTTTGTGGCAGACCGTGTGTACCGGTCGTGTGTTGTGTCTATTGGGTGTCTGGAGACCCGAGTGGATCTTCTGTTGTTATGTATGGTACACTTCGATGTGGTATTGGGCATAGATTGGTTATCTCCATGCCAAGCCATTTTGGACTGTCATGCCAAGACAGTGACGTTAGCTATGCCGGGTGTGCTATGGATTGAGTGGCGAGGTCTGTCTGATTATGTTCCCAGTAGGGTAATCTCATTCTTGAAGGCCCAGCGTATGGTTAGGAAAGGTTGTCTTTCTTACTTAGCATTTGTGAGGGATGTCAGTACAGAGACTCCCAACATTGATTTTGTTCCAGTTGTAAGGGATTTTCCCGATGTGTTTCCTGCAGACCTGTCGGGCATGCCACCGGACAGGGATATCAATTTTGGTATTGATCTGGTACCGGGCACTCAGCCCATTTCTATTCCACTGTATCATATGGAACCAGCGCAGTTGAAGGAGTTGAAGGAGCAACTTCAAGAGCTCCTCGATAAGGGGTTCATTCATCCTAGTGTTTCGCCGTGGGGTGCACCTGTTCTGTTCCTGAAGAAGAATGATGGCACCATGAGGATGTGCATTGATTACAGGCAGTTAAACAAGGTCACAATTAAGAACAAGTATCCCCTGCCTCGTATTGATGATTTGTTCGACCAGCTTCAGGGAGCGAGGGTATTCCCCAAGATTGATCTTCGCTCAGGGTATCACCAGCTAAAGATCAGGGACTCGGATATTCTCAAGATAGCTTTCAGGACTTGCTATGGTCACTATGAGTTCCTTGTGATGTCTTTTGGGCTGACCAATGCCCAGCAGCGTTCATGCATTTGATTAACAGCGTGTTCTGCCCTTATCTCGACTCATTTGTCATAGTTTTCATTGATGATATTCTGGTGTATTCGCGTAGTCAAGAGGAGCACGCAAGCATTTGAGAGTTGTGTTTCAAGGATTGAGGGAGGAGAAGCTTTATGCAAAGTTCTCCAAATGTGAGTTTTGGCTCAGTTCAGTGGCTTTCTTAGGGCACGTGGTGTCCAGCGAGGGTATTCAGGTTGATCCGAAGAAGATAAAGGCGGTCCACAGTTGGCCCAGACCGTCCTCAGCCTTAGAGATTCGCGGCTTCCTTGGTTTGGCGGGTTATTACTGCCGGTTTGTTCAGGGATTCTCATCTATCGCATCGCCCTTCACCAAGTTGACTCCGAAGGGCGCTCCATTTCAGTGGTCGGATGAGTGTGAGGAGAGCTTCTAGAGGCTCAAGACTGCCTTGACCACAGCTCCAGTATTAGTATTGCCATCAGCTTCTGGTTCATATACAGTGTATAGTGATGCTTCGAGAGTGGGTATTGGATGTGTATTGATGCAGGAGGGTAGAGTTATTACTTATGCTTCTCGTCAGTTGAAGCCCCATGAGAAGAACTACCTTGTTCATGTTTTGGAGTTGGCTGCCATTGTTCACTGTCGCGCCCCCTTTTTTTCCTTTGCGGAATCGGATTTATGACATCTTGGTATGGGACAACTCTTTCCTTTTGGGAAAGGAGTGTACATTTTTTGAAGAGTCACCACCTAATGATTTAAGGTGCATTAGGGCACCTATAAAGTTCATTTAGAACTACGTTTGGTAACCAGAGATAGGGTAAGGGCTTGAAATTGTCCTAAGGGGGAGGTGTTAGGAACCCCTCAGGATCCACTAGTGTGGTTCCCGGCCAAACAATTTTTGTGAATTTGTACAGGTAGCAAACAAACAAGTATGACTCAAATAGTAGGGGATTTAAGTTTAAATACACAGATGTTTGAAAAAACAGTTAATGAAAAACAGGATTTTGAAAAGGACTACAATCTAAGCATATTTGTGAATGTAAAGGGGTGTCCTAGGTTTGTTTATAATATGGATCACATCAATGCAATACCCGGTATGACACTCCTCAAAGAGGGGCTACGCGTGGTATTAATGCACCGGTCATCATATCCATATCTACCCTTTCCCTCCCCGTGAAGCTAATTAAGGCGAAGGTTGGTCTCGATCTCTATTGCATGCTATTACCCGTCCCTTCTTATCAGTCTTGGAGGAATTTAGGACTCCTATCCTATAAGAAGGAGGTTTTAGGCAGACCCTCAGGTTTAAAGACAAAATACTAAGGTGACAAATAAGAACACATATGACTGCATTAAAGGGGGAAAACACAGAAACAGATAGAGGCTCAGATACACCTCCGCAAGTAATGCACATGGACAGCATGACTCATACACAATTAAGGTCTAAATTCGGATCCTAACAAGGTATCTAAGTGATAAAAGCAGAACCAGATTTATCACATGACTCAGAAAAGAAGTCCGAATCAGGCTTGCCTACTGATTTTAACAGTTGATAATTAGACACTAATCATAGAGATGATTATGGTTTTATTTAAAGTTGATTACCTAAGGCTTGCCTAGGCGTAAAATAATGTGCAGCAGCTATTCAGAATTATTAAAATAGTGTGAAATTATTTTACCCTAAGGGCATGCTGTTCTAGTTGATATGAATGCAGAGATTATTACCAGCTTTATTCAGAAAAAAACACCACAATGTGAGATTATTTTATTACCTTTTCATGAATCAGTAATTAACTAGGCGTCTTAAACAAAGTACAAACAGGATCCTAGAACATGATATCTAATATGCACATGCAGATAGCAGGATTATTATAAAAAAAGAAAGAATCACTAAGGCCGGATTTCTAAATGCGCATAAGAGTTACAGAACTATTGAAATATGACGAGAGTAACAACTTTTATGCCATTGTTGTTGTTGTCCTAGGAGCAGGATCTCTAAGTGATAGACATAAACATGGATTAGTGATGGATGAGATGCTGAGGCAAGAAAACATGGGTCCTAAGAGCATGATTTCTAATGCATGTATGAACCCTAAACATGGTTTTTATTGCACAATTAGGAATATAACCTTAATAACATGTTTTCTACCCTTAACAACTATAGCATGCATATTTACCCACCCCTTTTCACTAGCCACCCCAATGCTTGTTTACAAAAGGTTATTACTGACCAACATTGAAATGAATTACATAAATAGAAATGAAAATAAGAAGTTACACTATAAGGAGCCTGATTAGGACTTCCTCCCTGAGTTATGTAATAAATCATTCCAAGTGCCAAGATTGTTTCACAGCTTTTCCTCACATCTAGGTGTGTCAGAGTTCCCTAAGGACCTCAAGGGATCCCGGGTAGTGCTCACACCCAGATTGTATAGCCAAGACAGATTAAGTGCAGTGTGGAAAGGCCAGCTTTTATGTGTCTAAGTTCAGAGGGAGCTCAAGGGTCCCAAGGCAAGGCTCACACAAAAGGGGCAGAACCTCGTGGTCTAAGAGTATATTTGAGAATGCTTGACATAGATTTAAAAGAGTTGAGTTGGAAAAACAGTTTTGAAACAGCATGTTTGAAATAAGTTTAACAGAAGAGTTGCTTAGGGAAGAACAGTTTTGAAAGGAGAAGGGGATAGGAGCAACAACAACTTGGAACAAGCCAGCACACACACATAACAAGTTCAAAGAACAGTATCATTCCAACATTCACAGGCAGGGAAATAAGGGGTTGGGGACATAGAGGACCCAAGCTAGAAACACATAAACATGGCTGAGAAGAGATGCATATAGACCAACAAGTACAAAGAACAAGTACGGACTGATTGGCCTTTAGAACACAAACAATTACTTCAAAGAGTTAACAATGGAATCATGCTTAAAATTAGAATAGTAATAAGACTTAAGGACAGGGTATGGTAGTAGTCATGCAGGGGTCTATTACACATAATTAGTCATGACTCAGTGTTAATCAAGTACATTAGGAGACATACTAGTTGAGGGACATAAACAGGAACTCAAGTAGATATGCTGCTTACATTTGAACAAGAGAGGGCAGAACTTAAGCATGCTGAATAAAGCAGTAAACAAGAAGTGCAATTAAACAACATGGGCCATCAAGTAAGTGCAGAAAGAGACAAGGATTGGAAAACAATGGAGCACATAGAATTGATCTTCAGAATTGAACTAGGAACATACCGGTTAAGGAAGCAAAGTGCAGAAAAGTAAAGCGAGTAGAGTTCCACAGTCAAGCCTTGGCTTTCAGCTGGCTAGACAAGCAATATCACAAGTAGTAGAGAAAGAAGAGAGAGTTTGAGTGTATGTTTGTGTGTTCTGAACTATGTTCGTGTCTTGAGAGGTAAAACAAGAGTTTATATATAGCACTTTAGAAGTAGAACTAATAAGGTAAAGAGAATCAGAGTTCAATAAATTAAGGATCAATCAACCAATCACAGAATCAATTTTTATAGAGAAGTCCAGGAAGACCCCTTTAATTGGGGAATAGTCAATTAACAGTCATAACAGGGTTCAATTAAGGTAATAAATCAAAACCATACCATATAGGGAGTCAGTAAGATCCCCAAATTACTGATAACTATTTAAGTCAAGTATAACCAATCAGGGTCACAAATAAGGAAACAAGTAAAATCCCAGCATACACTGATTTTAACAGGACAATCATTTAAATCAGTAAAAATCTCGGAGAATACTGATTTTAACAAGAAAGATTGCTCAAAACCCTAATAGAAATTAATCATGCAAGGATCCCGAAGAATACTAATTTTTTAATAGGGTAGATTGTTCAAACCCCAAATAGAATCAGTTAATACATTGGGTTGACAGGAAAAATAAACAAATAATGGAGAACAGGTGAAAGAAAAAATCAGTGCAACAGACAGAAGCATCCAGAATTCAAGCATATATAAGAGAATCATTCAAGATAGTGAAGAATACTTAGCTTAAACACCAAAAAGTTAGAAAAATCTTTGAAGGAAAGTCTGATATGAACCCTAATTTCAAAAGAGTAAATGAAGTAGAAATAATTAATCAAACCAAGAGATTTTAAAGGAAAACACCCAATGATACTCGAATAACTACATATCTATGAAGATCTGAGAATTCGAACAATAGTGAAACTAGGGTTTTCAGCAAAATAGTAGAGATGAAGAAAAATCGGTTAAAAACTCATGGATATACCTAGATCTAAGAAAGATCTAAAGAAAAGTGGAAAATCTTAAGAGATAGGGTTTCAGAGAACCCAGAGAAGATGAGAAAACCTTAGAACGTTACCGGTTTTAGTCGGAAAGTCATGGACCTTACTCGAACAACCATGGATGGTCAGAAAATGGCATGAAAGACCATGGATAGACTCTCGGAGAGTTTTGAACAAGACCTGGACTAGATCTCTTCGAGATCCTTCCATGAAATCACAAAAACGAGCAACCAGGATACGGAGGAGACAAGTATACGTCTCAAACAGCCATGGGAATCCATGGATCGAGTGAGGATCGAAGGGATTAGGGCTGGTTTGGGTGGCGGCGGCTAGGGTTTGGTCTAGGTCTCAGAGAGAATTGGAGAGTAAAGGGATTTTCAGGGCGGCTGTTTGGTGAAAAATGACTTAGGGTTTTGGGGGTTAGGTTAGATAAAAAAGGAAGGTTTGTGTTGGACCGTTGATCTCTTGATATCAACGACCAAGATTGGTTCCGGGCTGGGCGGGTTATAAAAGTGGGTTGGGTTGATTGGGTCGGGGTTTCAATTGGGCCAGGGGTGTATTTGGTTATAATTGAAATACAAATGGGGCTATTATTTAAATAGCCAGTTTCCCCCCCCTTTTTTTAATTTGTAAAAAATAGTAGGTTTCTGAAAATAATTTAAAAATGCTAAAATGATTTAGAATACATAATTAATACAAGATCCATTTTTATGCATATAAAACATAATTAAATTTTAAAAAGGCTAATATTGCAATTATGTGCAATTTAACTTTAAAAAATACTAAATGTAATTGCAAAAATATATAA
Source organism: Nicotiana attenuata (assembly GCF_001879085.1). Classification (NCBI taxonomy): domain Eukaryota; kingdom Viridiplantae; phylum Streptophyta; class Magnoliopsida; order Solanales; family Solanaceae; genus Nicotiana; species Nicotiana attenuata. The sequence goes on from NW_017671046.1 coordinate 355,989, forward strand.
AAATTACCTTAGCAATATTTTGGCATAAATATAGAAATCCAATAGATGAATTATCAAAACAATAATATTTGGAAATAATTATTGGGATTTTATGGATAAAAAAAGGGAGAAAATAAATCAATTTAAAACCTTAAAATTAAGGAAAAAATAATAAAAACCTTGGGCATGCATATATATATATATATATATATATATATATATATATATATATATATATATATATATATATNAAATATAGAAATCCAATAGATGAATTATCAAAACAATAATATTTGGAAATAATTATTGGGATTTTATGGATAAAAAAAGGGAGAAAATAAATCAATTTAAAACCTTAAAATTAAGGAAAAAATAATAAAAACCTTGGGCATGCATATATATATATATATATATATATATATATATATATATATATATATATATATATATATATNATATATATATATGCTATTTTGAAGGTATTTTGCTTATTTAAAAATATATAGGGAAAAATTGGGTATCAACATTCACGCGTTGAAGATTTGGAGGCATTATCTGTATGGGGTGTCTTGTGAGGTATTCACTGATCATCGTAGCCTCCAACACTTGTTCAAGCAGAAGGATCTCAATTTGAGGTAGTGGAGATGGTTGGAGATGCTAAAGGATTATGATATTACTATTCTGTACCATTCGGGGGAAGGCCAATATGGTGGCCGATACCTTGAGCCGGAAGGCGGTGAGTATGGGGAGTTTGGCATATATTCCTGTTGGGGAGAGACCTCTTGCATTTGATGTTCAGGCCTTGGCTAATCGGTTCGTGAGGTTGGATATTTCGGAGCCTAGTCGGGTATTAGCTAGTGTGATTTCGCGGTCTTCCTTATTTGATCACATCAGAGAGCGCCAGTTTGATGGTCCTCATTTGCTTGTCCTTAAGGATAGGGTTTAGAACGACGATGCCAGATATGTGACCATTGGTGATGATTAGGTATTGAGGATGCAGGCCGGATATGCGTGCCCAATGTGGATGGTCTTCAAGAGTTGATTCTAGAGGAGGCTCATAGCTCGTGGTATTCTATTCATCCGGGTGCCGCAAAGATGTATCAGGATCTGATGCAGCATTATTGGTGGAGAGGAATGAAGATCGATATTGTAGGATTTGTAGCTCGGTGTCAGCAGGTGAAATATGAGCATCATAGACCGGGTGGCCTGCTCCAGCGGATGCAAATTCTAGAGTGGAAGTGGGAGCGGATCACCATGGACTTTGTAGTTGGGCCCCCACGGACTTTGAAGAAGTTCGATGCTATTTGGGTGATTGTGGATCGGCTGACCGAGTCCACGCACTTCAACCTATGTGTACTAGCTACTCTTCATAGCGGTTGGCAGAGATATATGTCTGGGAGATTGTTCGGTTGCATGGTGTCCCAGTTTCCATCATTTTAGATAGAGGTACTCAGTTTACTTCACAGTTTTGGAGGTCGGTACAGCGAGAGTTGAGTACTCAGGTTGAGTTGAGCACAACTTTTCACCCTCGGACGGACAGGCAATCCAAGCGCACTATTCAGATATTGGAGGACATGTTGCGCGCTTGTGTCACTAATTTTGGAGGGTCATGGGATCAGTTTCTGCCGCTCGCAGAGTTTGCCTGTAACAACAGTTACCAGTCGAGTATTTAGATGGCTCCATATGAGGCTTTGTATGGGAGACGGTGTAGATTTCTGGTCGGTTGGTTTGAGCCGGGTGAGGCTAGGCTATTGGGAAGAAAGGTAAATTTAGTCCTCCACGGGCCGACCTCTCCACTGCACTTTCACTAAACATATATCCTTTGACCTCAACCTTCGAACCTGACGCTCCAAAATAGCCACTAGCTCCACATCATAAGTTAAATCTCCCTCTAACTGAACCAAGCTGAAATCCAATACATAACATAACAATTCCTGGGGCACTCATGGCCACCATCATCACATCGTTTCCCTTTTTTTTTGATATTCATTTTACAAGTTGTGAACATATACACATATATTGAGGATACTTCAAATTTCAATCACAGGTAAATGAGCACATAGCTAGCATGAATAATTCTTTGTTCCAATGTTGGCTTATAGCCCAAGTATTTCCACACATAACTGTACTTTCCTTCATTATCAAATTGTCAAGATTGGCACATTATTCACGTTGGGGCACATCCTTCACGAATATGTACAGATAATTGCATATCAATTAATGCGTAATAACAAGCAATATGCTAACCAATTCAACTCTTACCATGCTTTCATAAATGACAACGGAGCTCAATTTCTAATAAAAAGGGATTTTAGCCATACATACCAGGGGTTGAGTCCCTTTTTAATTTCTACTTCCAATTCACCAAATAATCTAGCAACATCCATTTAGTGCACAAATTAATACGCATAACTTAAAAAATTCAAGCTTCACAACCACTACCCGAACATATCTAGGTTACTAGCCCCTTCTTTGCACAAGTCTTTGCTCTCACCCAATTACTCCCACTAGGTTCTAGGTTTTAGTAGACATGCATGCACAATTTTAACCACTATTTTCAAGAACCAATGCATGAGACTTCCTCCCCTTAGATTAAACCAGAATTTAAATGAAAATGGTTAGGGATTTTACCTCCAAGAATGGGGATGAAGATAATTGCTTTGAAATTTCCCCGCCCGGATAGTTTTCAAGGATCAAATTTGAAGAAGGTGGCTTTCTCTCTCAAGAACCCTCTCTCTTATTTGTTCAGAAGCTTGTTAAAAATGAGGGGGTTGGGGTGTTTTATTAAAAAAAGGGTCGGGTTTTAAAATTTAGAAAAAAATAAAAACCGAGCAAGATCTGCGGTCGCATTCTGCGATCGTAGAGTTGAAATGCGGTCCGCAGATTGGACCGCAGAATTGCCCCCAAAACTCTGAGGATTCTGTTTGGGTCTGCGACAGGAATGCGGTCCGCATTCATGTTCTCCGGTCGCATAGTGCACCGCAGAACTAACATTCACAAAATTCAAAGGAGAATATGCGATGACTATGCGGTCCGCATATTTGTTATGCGATCGCATAATAGACCGCATTTTCAACATTAATTTTGACAACTTTACTGTTCCACTCTGCGGTAGAAATGCGGTCCGCATATCAATTATGTGGTCGTATTTTGGACCGCATCTTGACCTCAAGTTTTAACCAAACCACTGTTTCGTTATGCGGTGGTAATGCGGTCCGCATATTGGATTTGCGACCGCATTCTGGGCCGCATAATGGCATTTTTCTGGAAAATTGATTCTTTTGATTTTTACAAGCTTAGATCAATACCAAGGCTCCGAACCGCGGCTCGCTTCTACACATTCCTAACACGTGTTCGGAGCCGACACCACAAGATTCTGGTTTATGAGCCAAAATTTTTACGGGGCCTCACATCCTCCCCCACTTAAAATCATTCGTCCCCGAATGAGGACCTGTTTCAAGCTTTTCAGTATATTCAAGGATCATTTGGTTTTGAAAACATGATATGCAGATTCCTACACGTTTCACTATTTCCCAAATTTTTTTTAGAAAATTTTTGCCAGAGTTTCCTTTATAATTAGAACATCTCCACCTGACAGAGGGCCCCCGAAACACAATTCTGAGTACCAATACACAATTTCAACTACCCTTACAGCTAGTATACAAATCCTTACCTTAACAAATGCACACATTTGATCACTCGATATGCTTTGCTTATGAATCAGTTATTGCAATGAGTTTCACATAATTTAGCCATTTCAACACATTACAAGCATACAAGTAATTCATTACCAACTTATACCACCATTAATTGATTACTTATCACAAGAGTCTTTTTTAAAAAAAAAAAAAGCTTTCATTTACCAAAGAAATGTTCACATGACTTGAAACAATCCCTACATCTATAAGTCTTGCACAACTAGAGGAACTTCACTAGCACTTAGGAAGGAATCAACTTGGACACAAAGGTAATTGTTTTAGAGATAGGAAGGTCACATAATTTCTTCTAGACTTGATCGAATAGATAGGGATATTTCTCTTTCATTTCTTTCTCCGCTTCCCACGTAGCTTCCTCGACTTGTTGACTTCGCCACAACACCTTAACCGAGGCAACTTCCTTATTTCTCAACCTACGGACTTGTCTATCAAGAATGGCAACCGGAACCTCTTCATACGATAGCTCTTCATTAACCTTGATAGTTTCGACTGGCACGATGGTGGACGGATCTCCAACCACTTTCTTCAACATGGACACATGGAACACCGGATGCACTAATGACATTTCGGGAGGCAGTTCCAACCTATAGGCCACCTGCCCTATCCTTTGAACGATCCGATAAGGCCCGACATACCTAGGACTCAACTTACCTTTCTTTCCGAAGCGCATGATCCCCTTCATAGGGGATACCCTCAAAACACCCAATCGCCAACTTGAAATTCCAATTCCCTCCGACGAACGTCCGCATAAGACTTTTGGCGACTCTGAGCAGTCTTCATCCTTTCTTGAATGATTTTAACTTTGTCCATAGCCTGGTGCACAAGATCTGGCCCGATCAGTCTGCTTCACCCACTTCGAACCACCCAATCGGAGACCTACACCTTCTTCCATACAATGCTTCAAATGGGGCCATCTGGATGCTGGCGTGAAAGCTGTTATTGTAAGCAAATTCTATAAGCGGCAAGTGATCATCCCAGTTACCTTTGAAGTCCAAGACACAAGCTCGCAACATATCTTCAGGCGTTTGAATAGTGCGCTCGGCCTGACCGTCAGTCTGTGGATGGAAAGCTGTGCTGAGATTCACTTGACTACCCAAACCTTTCTGAAATTTCTTCCAAAAATTAGCTGTGAACTGGGTCCCTCGATCTGAGATAATAGAAAGTGGAGTGCCATGAAGCCTTTCTATCTCCTTGATATACAGCTTGGCATATTTTTCAGCAGTATCAGTGGACTTGACCGGCAAGAAGTGAGCTGATTTGGTGAGTCGATCCACTATTACCCAAATTGAGTCGAATTTGTGCTGAGTGCGAGGTAACCCCACCACGAAATCCATGTTAATCATCTCCCATTTCCACATCGGTATTTCCATAAGCTGAGTTAGCCCGCCGGGCCGCTGATGCTCGGCCTTCACTTGCTGACAATTTGGACACTTAGATACAAAGTCCGCCACACCCCTCTTCATGCCGTTCCACCAATAAACCTCCTTGAGATCATGATACATTTTCGTAGAACCTGGATGCACGGAATACCTGGAATTATGAGCCTCTGCCATCACCCTCTCCAGAAGCCTATCCACATCCGGAACACATAACCTACCTTGACACCGCAAAACACCATCTTCGCTGCCGAGTGAAAATGCTGAAGTCTTGTTATTCAAAACTGCTTCCTTTATCTGAGCCAATGCTGGATCACTAAACTGCTTTTCCTTGACTTCCGCTACAAGTGACGATTCTGCTCCATTATGCACCATGATGTTCCCCTTATCTGATGCCGAAATGCCAACCCCTAAACTGGCCAATTGATAAACCTCCCGACCCAAGGGCCTTCGATCCACTCCCAAAGGAGCCAAACTACCCATGGATTTTCGACTGAGAGCGTCGGCCACCATGTTCGCCTTCCCTGGATGGTATAAAATGTTCATGTCATAATCCTTGAGCAGTTCTAACCACCGCCGCTGCCTTAAATTCAATTCTTTCTGCTTGAACAAGTAGGAGGCTCTTGTGGTCTGAAAACACATCTACATGAACCCCATAAAGATAATGCCGCCATATTTTCTAAGCAAATACAACTGCTGCAAGCTCCAAATCATGTGTCGGGTAGTTCTTCTCGTGATTCTTGAGTTGTCTTGAGGCATATGCTATAACCTTCCCATGCTGCATCAATACACACCCCAAACCAACCCTGGAGGCATCACAATAAACCACAAACCCTTCCGTTCCTTCCGGCAAGGCCAATACCGTTGCCGAGGTCAACCTGGTCTTCAATTCTTTAAAACTTTTCTCACAAGCGTCGGACCATTGGAACTTAACTGCTTTCTGCGTCAATTTGGTCAATGGGGAGGTGAGGGTAGAGAACCCCTCCACAAACCTCCGGTAGTACCCTGCTAAACCCAAGAAGCTACGAATCTCCGTCGGGGTCGTGGGTCTAGGCCAATCTTTTACTGCTGCAATCTCCTGGGGGTCAACCATAACTCCTTCCCTGGAAACAACATGACCCAAGAACGTGACAGATTCAAGCCAGAATTCACATTTTGAAAATTTCGCATATAATTGGTGCTGATGAAGAGTCTGCAAAACTGCCCTGAGGTGATAGGCATGATCCTCCCGACTCCGCGAATACACAAGGATGTCGTCAATGAAAACAATCACAAAGAAGTCTAGAAACGGCTTGAAGACCCGATTCATAAGATCCATAAAAGTTGCTGGGGCATTTGTTAGCCCGAAAGACATCACCATAAATTCAAAGTGCCCATAACGTGTCTTGAAAGCTGTTTTTGGAATGTCTTGTTCCCTTATCTTCAATTGATGATACCCGAACCTCAAGTCGATCTTTGAGAAACACATAGCACCTTGTAATTGGTCAAATAAGTCATCTATCCTTGGCAGGGGATACTTGTTCTTGATTGTAACTTTGTTAAGTTGCCGGTAGTCAATACACATCCGTAGCGATCCATCCTTCTTTCTTACGAACAAGACCGGTGCGCCCCATGGCGACACACCTGGCCGGATGAAACCCTTCTCTAACAAATCCTTCAATTGCTCCTTTAGCTTTTTCAATTCTGCCGGTGCCATTCTGTAAGGTGGAATCGATATAGGCTGTGTGCCTGGCATCACGTCGATCCCAAAATCAATTTCCCTGTCTGGCGGAATCCCAGGGAGTTCATCTGGAAAGACATTTGGGAATTCATTCACAACTGGTACAGAATCAAGGCTAGGTGCCTCGGCATTGGTGTCTGCAACTCGAACTAGATTATAGATACACCCCTTCTTGATCATTTTCGCGGCCTTAAGGTAGGAAATAAACCGACCACGAGACACTACATTATCTCCCCTCCATTCGATGATGGGCTCATTAGGAAATTCAAGCCTAATGGTTCTAGTCCTACAATCAAGTTTGGCAAAGCATGAGTAAAGCCAATCCATTCCCATTATTACATCGTAATCCACCATTCCCAACTCGATTAGGTCGGCCACGGTATCCCTACCACGCACCGTAACAACACAACCTCTATAAACTCGAGCAGCCAAAATTAGCTCACCAACTAGGGTGGATACTGAGAATGGCTCATGAAGCTGCTTCGGTTCTATCCCAAATCTCATAGCAACAAACGGGGTAACATAGGATAAAGTGGAACCAAGATCAATAAGCGCATACACATCATGAGATTGGACAGTCAGAATACCTGTAACAACATATGGAGAAGCCTCTGTAGTCTGACGGCCACTCATAGCATAGAATCGGCTGGGACCTCCCGAACTCTGTGTACCACCCCTAGCTGCGCCACGATCTACGGTTGCTGGGGCACCTCGAGCTAGAGAGGGAGCTGAAGATGTGGCAGCTGCTGGACTGGAGGGCTCAGCCGGGCCCCTACCCGCTCCCTGGCGAGATGCACGACAGTGTCTCTGAATATGGCCCCTCATCCCACATCCATAACATATAGGCAACTCCGTGTAGCAGACCCCAGAGTGCATCTTCCCGCACTTGGGGCACGGGGATCTCTGCTGTTGCTGAAACCTCTCCCCTGACCGACCTCGCTGGTGGAATCCCCTGTTGCCCTGACCGGGCCTGAAACGACTCCACTGCTGCTGGCTGGGCCCTGATGGCGGTGCACTAGCTGAAGACTGTGCAACAGACTGGGAAGGCCCTGATGATCCTCCCCTAAAAGCTGATCTTCCCCCACCTAGCGACTCTCCCATGTTGCCCGTAGAACGGGCCTTGCTGTTACTTTCTCTTGCTATTCTGTTCTTCAACTTACGGTCCTCTGTGGCCTGAGCAAATGGTACCATCCTCCCATAGTTCATGTCAGAATTCAACGCTGCTGTAGAAGCCTCATTAATAGTCAAATGATTAAGGCCCTGAACAAACCGAAGCACTCTAGCCTCCATGGTGGGCAACATATGAATAGCATACTTGGACAAGCGGGCAAACTCCATGTGGTACTCCCATACACTTCTGTTACCTTGCCTCAGATTTTCAAACTCCGCTGCTCGTGCTGCCCTTGTCTCAGCGGGCAAGAAATGGTCAATGAAAGCATCGGCGAACTCACTCCACCTCACCGGAGGGTGAACCTCCTCTAGGGAGTCCTCCCATAACTCAAACCATGAATAGGCCACCCCCTTCAGACGGTAGGCAGCCAACTCTACTCCCTCTGTATCATTCGCACGCATCACCCTGAGGGTCTTGTGCATCTCATCGAGAAAGTCCTGAGGGTCTTCTTCTGAATTGGCACCTGTGAATACCGGAGGGTCTAACTGAAGAAATCTGTTTACCCTGGAACTAGTAGAATCCCCTGGCTGGCTGGATGAACTGGGTGCAATATTTGACCTTTGGGCCTGAGAGGCCACCAACTGAGTCAACATTTGAATAGCTCCAATAAGATCCCCATCGGAAATGCTAGAACCGGACATTGGGACTGGAGGCGGGACATGAGCATCAACGGGAGGTATAGTGGTACCCTCCGCAGTTGTAGGGACTGAGGTATTTTGTTCTGGAACAGGAGGATCCGGTAGGGTAATAGTAGGGCGGCTACCTTCGCCCGCAACATCAATCAGTGAATCATTAACCACCCCTGAGGTTGCATTGGCTTCTTGGCCAATTCTCGCCTTCTTCTTAAGTGTCATTTACTGAAAGATTGAACAATACACCGATCAGGAAGTAAACAGTTTCACCGCACGATCCAGAATATCAAAGAAGGGTGTTATTCCTAAATGTCCGAATAGCCTCCAACTTATAGATGTGGTCGACAACACAGCAATAAGAAGGACTCTACTAGACACGGCTCCAAGACATCCTAGGACACTTTTAAAACCTTAGGCTCTGATACCAAGTTTGTCACGCCCCAAAATCGGAGGAGCGCGACCGGCGCTCAATCGGGTGAACCCGATGGAGCAAGCCTTACCGAGCACTTTCTACCCCAAATCAATATGGATACGGGACTCATGCCTTTGATTAATTTAGACGATAACACACGGTGTACATCACATTACTGGTTCACTTCATATCATAAAAATTTACCGTACATAAGCTAGCTTCAAGGATTCTATTAGGGTTACAGCTTAAGGAGATTACAAGGTTAGGATTACAACATATACATACAGCGGATTCCCCGGGCACCCGTACATAACCCTCACTAGTGTCTTTGGAGCCTCTAAGGATACAACAGATAAGCATGACTAGGCCGGCAACAAGGCCCGGCTATACCTCAAAAGTGAAAGCTGTAACAACAAAAGATACACCATATGGCCCCATGGAAGAAAAGGGGCTCACCGAGACTTTGAGTAGAAGAAACGCTCCGCTACACACGGTCGGCACCGTCCACTATGGAGCCACCTACAATCATAACACGTATGTAGCGCCCCCGGCAAAAGGGACGTCAGTACATTTGAATTGTACTGGTATGTATAACTAAACACCATTTTACTAGAAAGAACTACCAAACAGATACAAGCAAATAATATGGGCAAGTCAAAGAAGCAATTCATATAATCTTTCATACAATTTCCACAACATTGATTAGGGCATTTCTGTCACGTGTTCACCACTGTTCTCATTACCACCGCTATCCCAAGCGGAGTCCGATCACGACCCGACCGGCTAGGTCACCTCATTGGAGGCATTACTCTCAATCAATATTTCATTTCCTTTATCCGGAATCCAATATCAGCATATTACCACCATGTGTGCGGCATGGTATCCGATCACGACCCGATCGGCTAGGTCACCTCGTTAGAGGCATTTCTCCATTCTCATTAGCCAACACTTCAAGTCTTTATTCCACACATAGCATAACAATTCCTGGGGCACTCATGGCCACCATCATCACATCGTTTCCCTTTTTTTTTTGATATTCATTTTACAAGTTGTGAACATATACACATATATTGAGGATACTTCAAATTTCAATCACAAGTAAATGAGCACATAGCTAGCATGAATAATTCTTTGTTCCAATGTTGGCTTATAGCCCAAGTATTTCCACACATAACTGTACTTTCCGTCATTATCAAATTGTCAAGATTGGCACATTATTCACGTTGGGGCACATCCTTCACGAATATGTACAGATAATTGCATATCAATTAATGCGTAATAACAAGCAATATGCTAACCAATTCAACTCTTACCATGCTTTCATAGATGACAACGGAGCTCAATTTCTAATATAAAGGGATTTTAGCCATACATACCTGGGGTTGAGTCATTTCTACTTCCAATTCACCAAATAATCTAGCAACATCCATATAGTGCACAAATTAATACGCATAACTTAAAATTCAAGCTTCACAACCACTACTCGAACATATCTGGGTTACTAGCCCCTTCTTTGCACAAGTCTTTGCTCTCACCCAATTACTCCCACTAGGTTCTAGGTTTTAGTAGACATGCATGCACAATTTTAACCACTATTTTCAAGAACCAATGCATGAGACTTCCTCCCCTTAGATTAAACCAGAATTTAAATGAAAATGGTTAGGGATTTTACCTGCAAGAATGNAAAATGGTTAGGGATTTTACCTCCAAGAATGGGGATGAAGATAATTGCTTTGAAATTTCCCCGCCCGGATAGTTTTCAAGGATCAAATTTGAAGAAGGTGGCTTTCTCTCTCAAGAACCCTCTCTCTTATTTGTTCAGAAGCTTGTTAAAAATGAGGGGGTTGGGGTGTTTTATTAAAAAAGGGGTCGGGTTTTAAAATTTAGAAAAAATAGAAACCGAGCAAGATCTGCGGTCGCATTCTGCGATCGCAGAGTTGAAATGCGGTCCTCAGATTGGACCGAAGAATTGCCCCCAAAACTCTGAGGATTCTGTTTGGGTCTGCGACAGGAATGCGGTCCGCATTCATGTTCTGCGGTCGCATAGTGCACCGCAGAACTGACATTCACAAAATTCAAAGGAGAATATGCGACGACTATGCGGTCCGCATATTTGTTATGCGATCGCATAATAGACCGCATTTTCAACATTAATTTTGACAACTTTACTGTTCCACTCTGCGGTAGAAATGGGGTCCGCATATCAATTATGCGGTCGCATTTTGGACCGCATCTTGACCTCAAGTTTTAACCAAACCACTATTTTGTTATGCGGTGGTAATGCGGTCCGCATATTGGATATGCGATCGCATTCTGGGCCGCATAATGGCATTTTTCTGGAAAATTGATTCTTTTGATTATTACAAGCTTAGATCAATACCAAGGCTCCGAACCGCGGCTCGCAAGCTCGCCGCAAAGAATTCTACACATTCCTAACACGTGTTCGGAGCCAACACCACAAGATTCTGGTTTATGAGCCAAAAATTTTACGGGGCCTCACACGTTGGGGATTGTGTCTTGGTACATCCCGAACGACTATTAGGTCACGTATTTTACTTGAAAACTACTTGATATTGTTATGTTTTGGAAAATATTATTGTGTTTGGGGCTAAATGCCGTGTCTGGGCCTTGTGCCGATTGTTTGGACCCTTAGGGGTTTTTACTACTATTTTCCTCACTGTTTTTGGTTTAATATTAAACTCAGTCATGCTATGTTTTTACTGTTTTCATAACTCGATTTTATTCAATCCTCCTGATTTCATAAATGATATTTTAAGCTGAGTACTTGTTTTACTTTCTGTCTTAGGGGCTTGAGTGAGTTCTCACTGAGTGAGGCCGAGGGCCTATGTTGTGAGGACGTTGTGGGATCGGGCTGCGCGCCGCAGCGTATTACACTAATTTGTGATAGATGAGAGGCCGAGGGCCTGATTTATTGTGCCACGAGGTGGCTTGTGATTGATATGAGGCCGAGAGCCTGTTGATTATGCCACGAGATGGCTTGTTATTGTGCTTGGGACGTAAGGGGCCCCTCCCGGAATCTGTACACCCCCAGTGAGCGCGGGTACCCAGTTTGTGATGTGATATAGCCCGAGGGGCTGATGTTGTTCCATGTTATTGCCCGAGGGGCTGATTTGTGTTTCTATCTTTTCTACTTGTTTTCATTCACTCGTTTGAACTGCTGAAAGATGTTTTAAAGAGGTTTTATTGAACCAAGAAGTTTTTATGAGTTTTTACTGTTTTACTATATTGTGCTGGTTTTACCCTGCCTCGTTGTAGCATTGTGCTGTGTGTTTACGCGTGTTCTTATTGCTCAGCTGCCTTTACTTTTATTACATACTGAGTTGGCGTACTCACATTACTCTCTGCACCCCAGTGTGCAGATTCAGGAGTCTGGGGTCACGCTAGCGAGGATTGATTTGCTTCCAGCAGGCTTGTTCTGAGATTGACTAGGTAGCTGCTCGGCGTTCGCAGCCCAGTGCTTCTCCTTCCTACTTTTATTCTGTTTGATCTAGCTTCGTATTAGACTATGTTGTCTTTTCATATTCTTAGACGGATTTTAGATGCTCATAACTGGTGAGACCCCGATGTTGGGCTGTATTTGTCGTTTTATTTCACTCTATATTGGGATTTATCACTTATTAGTGACTTGATTAAGGATTATTATAACTGTTAATTGGTTTTGGGGGTTTGTGTCGGCTGGCCTTGTTTCACGAGAGGCGCCATCACGACCGGTTCCGGTTCGGGGTCGTGACAACTCTCTAGAAATGCGAAGTGAACTGAGGGCCTCTGTCTAATATGTTGGAAACATGCACACCATGCAATCGGACAATCTTCTGAATGTAAATTTGGGCCAACCTCTCCGAAGAGTAAGTGGTCACCACCGAAATAAAGTGTGGCGACTTGTTCAGCCTATCAACAATGGCCTAAACAACATAAAACTTCCTCAACGTCCGCGACAACTCAACAATGAAGTCCTTCGTAATGCACTCCCACTTCCACTCCGGTATAACCATCTACATGAGTAGGCCACCTAGCCTTTGGTGCTCATATTTGATCTGCTGGCAATTTAGACATGTCGCTACATATTCAACTATGTCCTTCTTCATCCGCCGCCAACAATAATGTTGCCTCAGATCGCGATACATCTTCATAACACCTGGATGATTAGAATATAGAGAACTCTGCGCATCCTCTAAAATTTTCTCCCTCAAGCCATCAACATTAGGAACACATAGGCGACCCTAGAGTCGCAAAACAACATCCTTGCTGATAGTAACCTCATTGGCACCACCCTGTTGTACCATCTTTTTGAGAACCAACAAGTGTGGATCATCATATTAACGAGCCTTGATCCGCTCAGGTAATGAAGACTGATCCACAACACATGCAAGAACTCAACTGGGCTTTGAAATATCCAACGTCACATGTCTGTTAGCCTAGGACTTAATGTCCCAAGCCAATGGCCTCTCCTCATTCAAAATGAATGCCAAACTACCCATACTCTTGACCTTTCTTCTCAAGGCATCCGCAACCACATTCGCTTTGCACGAATGGTAAATGATGGTAATATCATAGTCCTTCAGTAATTCAAGCTACTTGCGCTACCTCAAATTAAGGTCCCTCTGCTTAAACAAATGCTGTAAGCTGCGATGATCAGTGTAAACCTCACATGACACCCCATAGAGATAGTGCCTCCAAATTTTATGAGCATGAACTAACGCGGCCAACACCAAATCATGCACAGGGTAATTCTCTTCGTGGGGCTTCATCTGACATAAAGAATATGTAATAACTCGCTCCTCCTCAATTAATACACAACCCAAGCCAATACACGAAGTGCTGCAATACACGATATACATCCCTAAATTGGAGGGAAACACTAACACTGGTGCTGTACTCAAAGAGGTCTTGAGCTTCTAAAAGCTCGCCTTGCAATAATCGGACCATCTATATGGAGCACACTTCTTGGTTAATCTAGTCAAGGGCACTGCGATAGACGAGAAACCCTCCAAGAATTGACGATAATATCCTGCTAACCCCAAGAAACTCCTAATTGCGATCGCTGTGGTAGGATGAGGCCAACCCTGAACTTCCTCATTATTATTGGGATCCACCTTAATACCCTCACCTGATACGACATTCCCCAAGAATGCTGCTCAAATGCTGCACTAATCTCAAATGTTGTAGGGTATCTAACTAGAACTCACACTTGGAGAACATAGCACAAAGCTTCTGTTCCCGCAAGGTCTGAAGCACTAATCTCATGTCACGACCCAAACCGATGGGCCGCGACCAGCACCCTGTACCTTAATCAACCGAGTACCAACATAACATATCTTTTCATGTCATACTATAATAGATAACTAAGCCGAAGGGCTGCCGTGAGATAAGTAGAATACAACATGTGATACCAACATATACATAAGACATACGGGCTTATAAGACCAAAATAACCAATCGTACAATCAACATAGGACGACAAAGCCATACAATCTTTTACGTACACGACATCTGTCTACGAGCCTCTAAGATTATAAAATTTTCATAAAGGTCGGTGTTGATACCCAATCTTTCCCTATAATATTTTTTTGTATATATATACCTTTAAAACTATGCATTAGCATTAATGGGTATTTTTCCATAATTTTTACATTTTTTAAATTAATTTATCTCAATATTTTCTTCATATAAAATTACAAAATTGCATTACAGATGATTTTTAAAACATTTCTTGATTTAATATNAAGACTAGGTAGTATAGAGTCACGAACTCTAGATGAATACATAGAAATATCTCAAAAATAAAACACAATATTGTTTGGATAATGAATTAAAAGATAATCAAAAGGAAAAGGACTCCAAGGGACTGTGGCGACCAAACAGCCCTACCTTGAATCCGCAAGATCAAGAAGCTAACTCTGCCTGCGTCTGATATCTCCAATACCTGGATCTGCACAAAAATATACAAAAGTGTAGTATGAGTACATCACGGTCGGTTCCCACTAAGTATCAAAACTAACCTCGGTGGAGAGTGACCAGGTACAAGTCAAGACCTCTATTAGTCATGATAACCTGTGCAATATATAAGTATAAAGCTAATAATGAAAGCATGAATCAGTTGTTGATACCCAATTTTTCCCTATAATATTTTTGAAGTGCATATATACCTTTAAAACTATGCATTAGCGTCAATGAGTATTTTTTCATAATTTTATATTTTTAAATTAATTTATCTCAATATTTTCTTCATATAAAATTACAAAATTGCATTACAGATGATTTTTAAAACATTTCTTGATTTAATATTACCATTTATGGTCTTATTAAGTTCCAATTATTTCATAACTAGTCAAATTAACATCTTTTGGCTATAATCGCAATAACTCTGCAAGGTGGTAGTGGCATGGTGGTAGTTGATAAGGGTAGGCGGTGGCGGCAGTTAATAATGAATATGTGATAGCATCTTAATGAAATTAAGTCTCTGTTACAGATGTTAATCATACAGACCTATTCAGACCCATTAAGTGGTTGTTAAGTAAAAAAAATCAAACACACTTAATGATTAAGATCTGAATAATTAAGATTCAGACTTTAAAAACAAACGCACTTAATGTTTGAGATCTGAATGATTAAGATTCAGATCTCCATTAAGTGCAAACAAATGAGGCCTAAACCTTACTCTTCCAAGATTGAGAGTAATTTTTTTAAAAATGGTGGCAATGCTTTCTTGTGGTTACAACAGTTCAGTAAGCCTTGAATGACCTTTTTTTTTTATACGGTAAAATGCAATACCAACAAATTGTGTTACGCCTCAATTTTAGGTTAACAATGTGACCAGCACTCAATATTCCAATGAAAGAGGATTCACGAAGGGGAATATAATAATCGATATGAGAAATTATGATCCTTTTGGGATGGGTAATTAGTGTTAGGATCGAAAAAAAATCAGGTGTCATGTGGTAGCTAGTATCGCAATAGTTGAACGACGATAAATCAAATAACAGAAGAGAAATATACCAAAAGACATATAAACATATAACATGGTTCTGTCAGTTTGACCTACATCCACGGCGGAGATGAACAATTTACTATATAAAAGAGAGTACAAAATATCGAAGAACAGCGTCACAAAGAGACAAGTGCAAGTGGCACATTAACACTTGTCCCAAAAAGTTCTCCCCCTAAACAAGTGTCAAGACCCAAAATTCTACCGTAGGCATCGTGATGGTACCTAGTCTCTAAGACTAGGTAAGCCGATTACTTACAATAGCTAAACC
Source organism: Nicotiana attenuata (assembly GCF_001879085.1). NCBI lineage: Eukaryota > Viridiplantae > Streptophyta > Magnoliopsida > Solanales > Solanaceae > Nicotiana > Nicotiana attenuata. The sequence goes on from NW_017671046.1 coordinate 372,272, forward strand.
AGTTAAATATGGTATTTTAAAACAGAGTTTGATATAGATACTGAAATAAATGTGACACAAGCCTACGCAGCAATAATCACAACAATCTTCCCAAGACTAGGTAGTATAGAGTCACGAACTCTAGATGAATACATAGAAATATCTCAAAAATAAAACACAATATTGTTTGGATAATGAACTAAAAGATAATCAAAAGGAAAAGGACTCCAAGGGACTGTGGCGACCAAACAGCCCTACCTTGAATCCGCACGATCAAGAAGCTAACTCTGCCTGCGTCTGATATCTCCAATACCTGGATCTGCACAAAAATATACAAAAGTGTAGTATGAGTACATCACGGTCGGTTCCCACTAAGTATCAAAACTAACCTCGGTGGAGAGTGACCAGGTACAAGTCAAGACCTCTATTAGTCATGATAACCTGTGCAATATATAAGTATAAAGCTAATAATGAAAGCATGAATCAGTTGTTGATACCTAATTTTTTCCTATAATATTTTTGAAGTGCATATATACCTTTAAAACTATGCATTAGCGTCAATGGGTATTTTTCCATAATTTTATATTTTTAAATTAATTTATCTCAATATTTTCTTCATATAAAATTACAAAATTGCATTACAGATGATTTTTAAAATATTTCTTGATTTAATATTACCATTTATGGTCTTATTAAGTTCCAATT
>NW_017671047.1:0-89045 GCF_001879085.1 Nicotiana attenuata
ATTGCATAAGGCTACTATTCTGCCTTCTGAGACTAAGCACTGTCTCCATCTGCATTTCCTGCATTGCATAAGGCTACTATTCTGCCTTCCGAGACTAAGCACTGTCTCCATCTGCATTTTGCATTGCATAAGGCTACCATTCTGCCTTTCGAGACTAAGCTGTCTCCATCTGCATTTTGCATTGCATAAGGCTACCATTCTGCCTTCCGAGACTAAGCACAGTTTCCATCTGTTTGCACGGCTGAAAGATCGCCACTTCATTTACATTTGCATGGCTGAAAGATCGCCACTTTATTTACATCTGCATGGCTGAAAGATCGCCACTTCATTTACATTTGCACGGCTGAAAGATCGCCACTTTACTTACATTTGCACGGCTGAAAGATTGCCACTTTATTTACATCTTCATGGCTGAAAGATTGCCACTTTATTTACATTTGCATGGCTGAAAGATCGCCACTTTACTTACATTTGCACGGCTGAAAGATCGCCACTTTATTTACATTTGCACGGCTAAAAGATTTCCACCTATTGCATTTCATGGGCTGAAAGATCGCCACCTACTGCATCTCATGGGCTGAAAGATTGCCTAATTGTCCAAAGGCGTCATTGTTCAGAGGCACCATTTTCATAGCCCGAGCACACCATGCCATGGCCTAAGGATCCCCTTAATCTTTTGCATATCATTATTCAAAGGCATCATGGTTTGGAGGCATCATTCTCATAGCCCGAGAGCATCATTTCATAGCCTGCGAATCCTTTACTATACGCTTCATGGCCCAGAACATCATGGTCTAAAGACGTCATCCTAACCGTCCAATGACAACATTCATGGTCCAACGGGAACTTGCATCATGTTTAAATTTATGTACAATATGCGTTTGTATTGTTTATTTGCAGGTAAACCGGCGAGCACGGCCATATCGGCAGGAGGGATTCCGCCCCAGTTCCCGCAGCCCTACTAAACCTTAACCATTTATCCCAACCTGAATATTGCGTCCGTTCTTGAAAGGCCTCCACCGACATATTTCGTCGATGGATCCCGAACTACATATGGCCTGATTCCTGTAAGACCAGGGATACGTAGGCAACTCAGAAGCCAGAGCGCGACCAAATTTCTTCAAAACATTTCGTTCGGTCAAATTGGTCATCATATCTTTACCCGACAACTCTGTCATCCTTCCCGGGTAAAGAGGGGCAGCTGTTGATACCTAATTTTTCCCTGTATATTTTTTATATGCAAAATATCTTTAAAATAGCATATATATATATGCATATATAAGTATGTCCAAGCATTTTACTATTTTTCCCATATTTTTTAAGGTTTTTAAATTTATTTATTTCTCTTTTTCATCCATAATAAGCCCAATGATAATTTCCAAGATTATTATTTTTGGTAAATCATTTATTTGAATTTTATATTCACGCTAAAATATTGCTAACATAATTTTTGTATATTTTTACAAATTTATTAAGTATTTTTAAAGCTAAATTGCATATAATTGCAATTTTAGCCTATTTTAAGATTTAATTGCGTTTATAGTTATAAAATTGACTCCAGTATTTTTAATTTGATATTTATATATTATTAATTATTTTAGTACCTTTAATTTATTTCTAGAAATTACTTTACTATTTTTTATAAAAGAAGTAAGGGAAAATGGCTATTTAAATGTTAGCATATTGGTATTTCAATTTTGGCCAGATTTGGCACCCCAAATTAGACCCAATTTCAAACCCCATCACTCGGCCCAAATCCTTAATTTACCCGACCCACAACCCATTCAAATAACCCCCCCGGATCCCTTTTTAATCCCAGCCGTTGATCTCACAGATCAACGGTTCACCTCCTTCCTTTCCTTTTTTAATTACCCAATACCCCCAAACCCTAATCACTTCTCTTCATCAGCCGCCTTTGAAACCCTCCCCCCCCCCCATTCTCTCAAACTCTCTCTAAGCTTCTCAAACCTTAGCCGCCTTCCACCGCTTCCGCCCTAAAAGTCACCGGAATCAATGGCTTCCAAGGCTGTGAAAGTCCTATTCCCGCCTCCTAGGGCTCTTACATGCCTGGTTTTTGAAGATTCTAGGTCTGACCATTAAGAAGCTTGGTCCAGGCTTCATTTGATTCCAGTTCTGCAGCCTTCTCCGGCCTTGCCCGGCACGCCATGACTGTTCGAGCCTGATTTTGACTTCTCCGGCTAAGATCAGTGACTCTTCCAAGCCTTTCTCACTACTTAGGTTCTTCTGAAACCCTAACCCTTCGAGGTTTCTCCGATTCTTTTAGATCCGTTGTATATTTGTGTTCTCTCTAGGCTCTTAAGCACTTTTCTCAAAGTTCTTTCAAATCACCTTCAGAGTCATCTTTTTTCGATTTAGGGTTTCGTCAAGTCGTCTTTTAAAATTTTTCTAATCTTTAGCATGTTTTACTGTATTTCTTATGTGTATTTTATGTGTTTCTTATGTGTATTTTATAAGTGTTTCTTCTGTGTATTTTTTATGTGTTTCTGCTGCAGTTCTCATGTGTTTCTTCTACTGTATCTCCTATGCTTTTCCTTCACTGAATTTCTTATGGTATTTCTTCTACTGTGTTTCTTCTATGTACTCTTCATATTATGCTACACTATTTCTTGTGTCGTTACTTCTACTGTATTTTTATGAAATGTCACCTACTGTATTTTATGTTGTTTCTCCTACTTTGATTCTTATACTGAAAAATGCATGTTAACGGTTTCAATTTCTTTCTGAGATTTCGGAAGTTATTTCATCAGTATTTTTGATTACTTGCCCTTTCCTCTCCACGCTCGATTAATGGCAAAAACCCTAAAATTTGGGGTTGCATTCGAGTATTGAGACCATTGGCTACTTGATTTACTTGTGCTTCATTTCTGAACTTGCTTGATTTTCTGGACTTATTCGAGTTCCTGGAGTTGTTTCATCTACTGCTTCATTAAAGTCTCAAAACCAATGCTTCAATTTGGTTTCTTCATGTGATTATGATTTTTGTTAAACTCTACACGACCCTTTTTCGCATGATATTTGATACTCTCTTCTCTATATCTGAATTACCATACTCCTATGGTCTACTGCTTACTTATTTTTGCTAATGGCATGACGCTGTCACTTTGTCCTAAATTCAGCCTCGCATGCCTGTTACTTGTGTACTCTTTATATGTGCTGAACTTCCCTCCTAAGTGGCTTTCAATTGTGATTGATCCAGACTTCCTTTGTATAAGGTTGATTGATTTCTTTCCATGTTTGCTGACTTCCCTGTTACTCGATTTGAATCAAAGGTTTTCCTTAGTTTTTCTGACTGGCTTCATTCATGGACCAATAAAACTCTAGTTTTTGATTTACTGGCTACTAATTGATTTTCTTACCTTATTTGTGCAATCGTGTATTTCAAAATTCTGTCCTTAAGTAACTTTTTATGTATTTACCCCTAATTTCCTACTTTGCACAAAAGAAGCTTGTTTGATTTCTTTCCTTAAATAACTTTTACCATTTGAATCTGAATTCCTTAATTAAAGGAAGTCTTGTGTGATTGATGCTTAATTGACAATTAGTTCCTTAACTATTTTCTTACCTTATTTCCGCCTGGTTTTCAACACTATAAATGCACGACTCTTTAACACACAGCAGACACGGTTGACAATCCTTCACTTCACCATTCACAACCTCTTATGAACTCATACTTATAATAGTATTCTCTCTTTGCCTGCATTGTGGCATGTTCACAAGACCTATTGCTTTTTCTCTATTTGTTTCTTGAAACTGGTATGTCCTAATTTAAGCTTCAGCATCATCACAATGTGTTTACTTACAGCTTTTGCATCCATGTCTACTTTACTGCTGCTGCAGAGTTAAATATTTAAACTAGCATGTTGATTCTTTTCTGTCTGTTTGTAATTAATCCCTACCCCCTATTACTCCCTATGTGTTTTGAGTTATGACTTAAGGCATGGCAATGTAGGTTGTTGTCCATGAATTAAGCTTAATCCAATGGGGGTCTTAACCTCTAAACAATATGTTCTAACAGGCCTAAGGGTGTGCCAGCATCTCCCATTGCTGGGTATGCCCACCAGCCTGCTTTTGCCTCTTGCAACTCCCCATTCCCTATACCCTTATGTGTACTGATTTAAGCTGTTTCCCTTTTCCCTTTCCCCTTTCAAAATTCTGCTTCTGCACTTGCACTCTCTCTTAGTCCTTAAATTCTGCCCCCCTCTTGTGAGCCGTGCCTTGGGACCTTGAACTTCCTCTGAACTTGGCACCTGAGGGCTCGGCCCTTCCACNCGGGGATTGATTGGGGGTAAGTCCTATGAACAAAAAACACGTTTTTATTGTGAATTTAGACTGAAAAACCAAGGAATTAAGAAGTTAGAATGGAGGTTAGGGCTTGAACTTAAGAGAGTTAAGAATGGGGATTTGAGGGGTCATTTGGACTCCGATTTTGGTAATCTTTATATGTATAGACTCGTGCCGAGATAAGGAATCCGTTGATGTTAAATTTTCTGATTTTCGAGAAGTGGGCCCGGGGCTCGGGTTTTGCTAATTTCGAGATTTTAGCTATTTTTTGATTGTTTTCGCTTGGGTATTGTTCCATTGGCATATTGTGACGTATTCGTTGTGGTTTTGATCAGATTCGACGCACGAGGAGGTCGATTCGAGAGGCAAGGGCATAGCGAGCTAGGATTTTGGCCGGCTTGAGGTGAGTAATAGATGTAAATGCTGTTCTGAGGGTTTGAAACCCCGTGTTTGCATATCGTAGTGTTATATTGAGGTGACTTGCACGCCGGGTAGCGAGCGTGGGGTAGAGCACCGTTGGGGATTGTGACTTGGTCCGTCCGGGTAGATGAATATACTGTGTATTTGACTGAAATTCACTTATTATTATTTTAATTGAGCTGATTGCTATATTTGGGCTTTGTGCCAACTGATTAAATCCTTCAGGGATTGTTATTACTGGTTTCTTACCATTTCTACATATCATTGAACTCAGTCCTAGAATTTAATACTGTTTTGCAAACTCAGCCACTTTTCTCAAACTAGAAACTTAATTAATATTTTTAAATGAAGTTTGGGCTAAATATTTCTATATTAATGTGCCCGAGAGGCTTATGTGATTTTGGACTGAGTATGGGATCGGCTGCATGCCGCAGCGGTATGATATTGATATTGATATGAGGCCGAGGGCCTAGTTGATGCCACGAGATGGCTTATTATTGCGCTTGGGCCGTAAGGGGCCTCTCCCGGAGTCTGCACACCCCCAGTGAGCGCCGTCGACGATAAATAAATGGAGCGGGATGCACGTCGCAGCGGGTACTGGAGAGTACCGGTCTATGTGTTGCATTGCATATTTTGATTGTCATTTACTTATTTATCTGTTGTGATATTTCTATAATTGTTTTCACTGATTTATTGATTTTATGCTACTGGGTTCAAGTTGCTGTATTTATAGAATTACTTTGTGCCTATTCAGGATTTCTTTTTCTCAGCCTTTATTTATGTTTATTACTCACTGGGTCGGAGTACTCACATTACTCCCTGCACCTTGCGTGCAGATCCAGGTACTACTGAGGCTGAGTGAAAACTTCTCTGCCTAGCATCATATTTGGGAGTTTCAAGGTAGCTGCAGTTGACGTTCGCAGTCCTGATCTTCCTTCTATCTTATTTATTTTATTTCTGTATTTCTAGAGAACGATATGTAGTAGGTTGATACTCATGTATTAGAGGCTCAGACTTGTGACACCGGATTCTTCGGGCTGTGTAGTTATTTTATATTTTGGGATTTCCGCATGTTTAACTCTATTCCCGGATTTTAGTATTTTGACTTGGTAATTATCTGTGTTAATTAATTCATGAACTGGGTAAAATGGTTAAGGTTATTTAATTGGTCGGGCTTGCCTAGAAGTGTGTTGAGCGCTATCACGACCGGGGTTGGGGTCGTGACAGTGACTTTTACCCAATTCCAAGACGTGGGCCCAGGTCGACTTTTTTGGGGCGATTTTCTAATTTCTTGCTTAAGCTTTTTTCATTAATTAGATTAGTTTTTTATAGTTATATTTATGGTATGTAATTGCTTTCGGCTAGATTTTGGGCTATTCGGAGTCGGATATTCATAGAAAAGGCATTGTTATTGATTGATTGAGCTTGGTTCGAGGTAAGTGGCTTGCCTAACCTTGTGAGGGGGAACTCCGCTTAGGTTTTGGTACTGTTGTGATATGTGAGCGTCATGTACGTGAGGTGACAAGTGCGTACACGGTCTATTTGTTGTAAAATCCAATTTTTACTGAGTAATAACCTTTTTCTTCTTAATTGAGATATACCAGCATGTGTAGTTATCCTGTTAGCGTAGAATAGCATGTCTACGTGCCTTAAATGCTTAAGTGCAGCATGCTTAGTGGATTTCCTGCTTTTCCTTGACTTGTATTTAGTCTAAATTGTAGGATTTCTTGTTGTAACTGCTATTTCTATTGTTTGAGCTACGTATTTACTTTGAGACTACGAAACGGTATTCCGGAAGACCCCCCTGCATATCTACTTTGGGACTATAGAACGATATTCCGGGAGATCCCCCTACATATTAATTTGGGACCACGGAACGGTATTTCGGGAGATCCCCCTGCAAATTTACTTTGGGGACTACGAGACGAGAGATCCCCTGCTGTTACTCTTGTGTACTGTACTAATCTTCTGTGATTGCCTTTTTGTTACATTTCAGTCTCCTATTACACTGCGATATTATACTCTGTCTTCTTATTAATATATATACCAGTAGGGCCTGACCTGACCTCGTCACTACTTGACCGAGGTTAGGCTTGGCACTTACTGGGTACCGTTGTGGTGTACTCATGCTACTATTCTGCACATGTTTTCGTGTGCAGATCCAGGTACCTCCTACGAGCCTCGCTATTAGTTGAATACTTGCTGCTGCTCCGGAGACTTCAAGGTACATCTGCCCGCGTTCGCAGACCTCGGAGTCCCCCTCTATCTCCTTATGTTGATTCTTCCTTTACTTCTTTTAGATACTGATGTATAGAACAGTAGACAAATTCTTAGAAGCTTGTGACTTATGGTGTTCCGGGTCTTAGGAGAGTTTTGTGTATATTCTGAGAGTTGGTTATTGTACATGCCGAGCGGCATTTCTATCAGTATTTAGTTATCGGTTGTAGTTAGCTATTGAATTTGTGCTTTCATTTTCATTGTTCTACAAATGTTAGGCTTACCTAGTCGTAGAGACTAGGTGCCGTCACAACATCTTACGGAGAGAGATTTGGGTCGTGACATCCGCAACCCTGAAGTCCCCTTCTTTCTTTTTTTTGCTGTTTATCTAGTCTCAAACAATTCTACTTTGTTTCAGACCATATATGTAATATTCTAGTTGCTCATATACTTGTGACTCTAGATTTTTGGGAGTAGTTAGCATCGCATTATTTCTATTAACACTATATTAAATTCTGAGTTTATTTATCGTTAAATATCATTACTCTGTGCTAATTTTAAAAACTAGATAATTAGTTTAATAACGTCGACTTGCCTAGCAAGTAAATGTTGGGCGCCATCACAGTCCCGAGGTTGAGATTCTGGGTCGTGACAATTAACAATTTATATGTACAACTAATTCTCATGTTAAGACTTTGAAGTTAATTAAGATGTTTATCATAGAAATTTTGTCTGTCGCGGCACAAGCATTCTTAGACAGACATTGAAGTCAATGAAGATGTTTATTCAAAGAAATTTTGTCTCTCACGGCACAAGCATTCTTTTTTTTTTATAACAGGGATCTTATTTATAGATATCACATAATAGTAGAGTTCATACAACCATGATTGCCCGTGGGGGCATTTACTACTTGGCTATTACATAACATGTCTCGAAGGAAATTTTTGTTCCCAAAATAAGCTAGTCTAGAACAAACATCTTTCCTAACATTTTTAATAAGATAAGTAGAGCCTTCACAGTCCGAGCTTAAAACGTTACTTGCAAACTAGGGGGGGGGGGTAGTAGATGTTGATACCCAATTTTTTCCTGTATATTTTTTATATGCAAAATACCTTTAAAATAGCATATATATGCATATATAAGTATGTCCAAGCATTTTACTATTTTTCCCATATTTTTTAAGATTTTTAAACTGATTTATTTCCCTTTTTCATCCATAAAAACCCAATGATTATTTCCAAGATTATTATTCTTGGTAAATCATTTATTGGAATTTTATATTTATGCTAAAATATAGCTAACATAATTTTTGTATATTTTTAAAAATTTATTTAGTATTTTTAAAGCTAAATTACATATAATTGCAATATTAGCCTATTTTGAGATTTAATTGCGTTTAAATATAAAATTGACTCCAGTATTTTTTAATTTGATATTTATGTATTATTAATTATTTTAGTACTTTTAATTTGTTTCTAGAAATTATTTTACTATTTTTTATAAAAGAAGTAAGGGAAAATGGCTATTTAAATGTTAGCCTATTGGTATTTCAATTTTGGCCAGATTTGGCACCCCTAATTAGACCCAATTTCTAACCCCATCACCCGGCCCAAATCCTTAATTTACCCGACCCACAACCCATTCAAATAATCCGCCCGGACCCCTTTTAATCCAGTCGTTGATCTCACAGATCAACTGCTCACCTCCTTCCTTTCCTTTTTTAATTACCCAATACCCCCAAACCCTAGTCACTTCTCTTCATCAGCCGCCTTTGAACCCCCCTATTCTCTCAAACTCTCTCGAAGCTTCTCAAACCCTAGCCTCCTTCCACCGCTTCCGCCCTAAAAGTCACCGGAATCTATGGCTTCCAAGGCTGTGGAAGTCCTATTCCCGCCTCCTAGGGCTCTTACATGCCTGGTTTTTGAAGATTCTAGGTCTGACCATGAAGAAGCTTGGTCCAAGCTTCGTTTGATTCGAGTTCTGTAGCCTTCTCAGGCCTTGCCCCGACACGCCATGACTGTTCGAGCCTGATTTTGACTTCTCCAGCTAAGATCAGTGACTTTTCCAAGCCTTTCTCACTACTTGGGTTCTTTTGAAACCCTAACCCTTCGAGGTTTCTCCGATTCCTTTAGATCCGTTATATATTTGTGTTCTCTCTAGGCTTTTAAGCACTTTTCTCAAAGTTCTTTCAAAACTACACCTTCAGAGCCTTCATCTTTTTCCGATTTAGGGTTTCGTCAAGTCGTCTTTTAAAATTTCTGTGATCTTTAGCATGTTTTACTGTATTTCTTATGTGTATTTTATGTGTTTCTTATGTGTATTTTTTAAGTGTTTCTTCTGTGTATGTTTTTTAAGTGTTTCTGCTGTAGTTCTTATGTGTTTCTTCTACTGTATCTCCTATGCTTTTCCTTCACTGAATTTCTTATGGTATTTCTTCTACTGTGGTTTCTTCTATGTGCTCTTCATATTATGCTACTGTATTTCTTGTGTCGTTACTTCTACTATATTTTTATGAAATGTACCTACTGTATTTTATGTTGTTTGTCCTACTTTGATTCTTATACTGAAAAATGCATGTTAACGTTTTCAATTTCTTTCTGAGATTTCGGAAGTTATTTCGTCAGTATTTTTGATTACTTGCCCTTTCCTCTCCACACTCGATTAATGGCAAAAACCCTAAAATTTGGGGTTGCATTCGAGTATTGAGACCATTGGCTACGTGATTTGCTTGTGCTTCATTTCTGAACTTGCTTGATTTTCTGGACTTATTCGAGTCCCTAGAGTTGTTTCATCTACTGCTTCATTAAAGTCTCAAAACCAATGCTTCAATTTGGTTTCTTCATGTGATTCTGATTTTTGCTAAACTCTACTCGACCCCTTTTCGCTTGATATTTGATTCTCTCTTCTCTATTTATGAATTACCATACTCCTATGGCCTACTGTTTACTTATTTTTGCAAATGGCATGACACTGTCACTTTGTCCTAAATTCAACCTCGCATGCGTGTTACTTGTGTAGTCTTTATATGTGCTGAACTTCCCTCCTAAGTGGCTTTCGATTGTGATTGATTCATACTTCCTTTGTATAAGGTTGATTGATTTCTTTCCATGTTTGCTGACTTCCCTGTTACTTGATTTGAATCAAAGGTTTTCCTTAGTTTTTCTGACTGGGTTCATTCATGGACCAATAAATCTCTGGTTTTTGATTTACTGGCTACTAATTGATTTTCTTACCTTATTAGTGCAACCTTGTATTTCAAAATTCTGTCCTTAAGTACTTTTTATGTGTTTACCCCTAATTGCCTACTTTGCACAAAAGAAGCTTGTTTGATTTCTTTCCTTAAATAACTTTTACCGTTTGAATCTGAATTCCTTAATCAAAGGAAGTCTTGTGTGATTGATGCTTAATTGACAATTAGTTCCTTAACTATTTTCTTAGCTTATTTCTGCCTGGTTTTCAACACTATAAATGCACGACTCTTTAACACACAGCACACACGATTTACAATCCTTCACTTCACAATTCATAACCTCTTCTGAACTCATACTTACCCATAATATTATTCTCTCTTTGCCTGCACTGTTGCCTGTTCACAAGCTCTATTGCTTTTTCTCTATTTGTTTCTTTGAAATTGGTATGTCCTAATTTAAGCTTTAGCATCATCACAATGTGTTTATTTATAGCTTTTGTATCCATGTCTACTTTACTACTGCTGCAGAGTTAAGTATTTAAACTAGCATGTTGATTCCTTTCTGTTTGTTTGTAATGAATCCCTACCCCCTATTACCCCTATATGTTTTGAGTTATGACTTGAGGCATGGCAATGTAAGTTGTTGTCCATGAATTAAGTTTGAACCATGGGGATCTTAACCTCTAAACAATATGTGTTAACAGGCCTAAGGGTTTGCTAGCATCTCCCATTGCTGGGTATGCCCACCAGCCTGCTTTTGCCTCTTGCAACTCCGTATTCCCTATACCCTTATGTGTACTGATTTAAGCTGTTTCCCTTTTCCCTTTCCCCTTTCAAATTCTGCTTCTGCACTTGCACTCTCTCTTAGTCCCTAAGTTCTGCCCCCCTCTTGTGAGCCTTGCCTTGGGACCTTGAGTTCCCTCTGAACTTGGACACCTGAGGGCTGGCTCTTCCATACTGCACTATTTCTTAATCTGGTGATGCATTTGGGTGTGAGCACTGCCCGGAGTCCTTTTCGAGGCTCTTAGGGAACTTTGACACATCCAAATGGGAGAAAGGCTTCGGAACATTGATCTCTTGGAGTTAGTTTACTTCATACTTCAGACAGGAAGCTTGAATCAGGCTCTCCTTGGTTGTACCTTTTTTAATTTCTGATGTATTTTCTTTTATCTTCATTCTGGGCTGTAATAATTTTGCAAATAAAACTCTCGGGGATGGATAATGGAAAAGGGAGCGGTAACCATGTATGCAAAGGGTAGATAACATGTCTTTAGGAATCCTGCATTTTCTCATATATAGATACCATGTCTATAGGAGTTCCTGAATTTCTGCATTCTCTCATATATAGATAACATGTCTTTAGGGATCCTGTATTCTCTCATATAGATGCCATATCTACAATTATTCGAAATCAGAATTCTGCATATGCATATAGAAAATATGCCTATAGGTATTTTTGAATCTTGCATATCCACGTTCATTAGGCAAACATGTTTATAGGCCCTTAATCAGTCAACTGCATTAGATATCATGTTCATAGGCTTTAAATAAAATTCAGCACCTAGATATCATGTTTATTGGTTTTCTGCATTTTACCATGTCTATGAAAGGGTTTAAAGTCAACAACGTATAAAAAGCATGCCTATAGGAGCTTTAACCAACTCTGAATCGCCTCACTCGCTTATAAGTCTAAAACCAGTAATAATGCCTTACCAGTTGCAGAACATATGATCTTTTGCTAAAACTCGCCTTACTTTAATAACTGACAACTTTTTCTTAAATTGGTATGTATTCAGTTTAATTCATTGTTTCTGAAATCAGTAGATATCACGCCTATAGGATCTTCGTCCAACACCTAGGCAAACCATAGGGTAAAATTATAAACCAAATCAGATTTTTATTAGCTACAACCAACAGGTAGGCCTGCTTCGGACTTCTTATCTGAACTATGTAATAAATCAGTCTGCCTCAACCCTTTAAGTTTTAATCAGATCCTAAACAGTACGTGTAAGTCATGCTAACTACTTGCTTTTCTCTGTTTAAAGGAGGTGTATTTGAGCCTTTGTTTGTTTATATGCTTTTCCCCAAATTTGCTATATGTGTATTTGCATGTCGCCTTAGTATTTTACCTTTTGAAACCACAAATAAGCCAATATCTCCTCCCATTAGGATTAGTAGTCCCAAGTACCTCCGGGGCTGATAAGATTGGGGCGGGTAATAGCATGCAATAGGTAAACGAGACCATTCTGCGCTTTAATACCTTAACGGGATGGGAAAGGGTAGATATGGATATGATGACCACGCGATAACATCACGTGTAGCCCCTCATTGAGGAGTGATTACCGGATGTTGTGTGGGGTGATCCATATTATTAATAAACCTAGGACCCCCTTTCCCTTTGTTCTTTGTTTCTTTTAAGTCTTTTTAAGCTATTTCTTCTAAGAAAATCAACTCTCTTCAGTTCTTTCCGACTTTAATTATTTGTGACCATTACATGAAAATCCCCTCTTATTTGAAACTCTTACTTGCCTATGTGTTATTTGTATTTAAGTCACAACAATAGCTTGGCCGAGAACCACACTAGTGGATCCTGAGGGGTGCCTGACACCTTCCCCTTGGGATAATTTCAAGCCCTTACCCAACCTCTGGTTACTTGACTCAAACCCTTCTTAGTGTCTTAATGCACTTTAATCATTTGGTGGCGAATCTTCAATTCAAAACCCAATTCCCAAAAGGGAACGAGTTGTCTTCCCAAATGTCACAAACCCGATTTCGCGAGAAAAAGGGGGCGCGACGGTAGAGAATAGTAAGATCCCTACCTTTGTTGTCACACAGTTCTCTCTTATCCATCATGTGTGCCAGCTTGTTGGCTTCCCTGAAGATGTGGTGGATTTCCTGAACCTTCACCTGGTTCATTGACGACCTACACTCATGAATAGTGTTATTAAAAATAGTCATTCCATTGTCCAAACAATTAATGGCATCAGTAGAGTCCGTTTCCACTTCTAAATTGGTTAAGCCTTGTTCTTTCGATATTTGAAGGCCTGTTTTTAAAAGCCAACAGCTCAGCCTGGAGGGGTGATAGGCCTGGAAGGGCTCCATAGAAGCCAAGTATCTAGTGACCCCTGCTATCCCTAAAAATACCACCAAAGCCACATATAGAAGTTGCTTCCTTAAACGAACCATCAGTATTAAGCTTAATATTATCTGCTGGAGGGTTAATCCAGTTCACAGTGATAGGGATTAGTTTATGAATTATTTCTTCGTTTTGTGTGAGAAGCTTGTATTGCACCGCTTGGTTAAGGGCATGACGGAGAGCTGGCTTATTTGTGGTATTGTTAAAGAGATTGTTATTCCTAGTAGTCCAAATTACCCATATAACGAAAGGAAAAAGATCTGTCCATGTAATAATACCATTCTCAACGGATATATTATGGTCCCTTAGATTAGTTACCCAATTATTACTAATATTCCTTTTTCTCATGTCCAAACCAAGTTGAAGCCATAAGTCTTTTACTGTAAGGCAGTCTAAATAGACATGAGTAATAGTTTCCTTTTGGGTTTTACAATAAAATCACACTAGATCAATGTTAATACCAATATAGTTCAAATGGCTTCTAGTAGGTAGTCTATTATGAAGACATTTCCAAAGTAAGAACTTTAGCTTATTGGGGCACTTTAGGTCCCAAATCCACATAAAATCCATATCACTGTTAGGGTGATTTTCGATTAGGGAATAGCAAGATTCGGTAGTAAATAGCCCATTGGTATTAAGCGACCAAGTAGGCCTGTCACACTTACTGGCATTGGGCATTATAGTCTTTATTTTGTTGATTATGTTAGCTTCTAGACACGTGGAGATTTTAGAAAGATCCAAATTATTATTACTCAAAATATCCTTTATGGTAAGCAAGTTATCTGTTTGGGTCAAGGGGCCAGAAAAACACTGACGAAGAGGAGGAGTATCATGAATCCAACGACTATTTCAAACACTAAGGGTTGAAGACTTATAAGGTATCCAGGTAATGCCCTTATTACAAATTTTCCACCCTTTCAAGATACCGTTCCATATGAAGGAGGAGTTTATAGCAGTCTTCCTATAACCATGAAGTTCTAAAATTAATTTTGCCCAAGGAGAACAAGTGTTAGTAAGCAGACTCCAAGAGAGATTGGCTAGACTTGCTAAATTTTTACTCTTAGCCTTATGAATTCCTACCCCACCCTCTTTCTTGTGCCTAGTAATTGTATCCCAGTTAATTAGATGGAGTTTTTTTAGAGGTTGCATTAGTTCCCCAAACAAAGTTTCTTTGGGTCTTATCAATTGTACTAGGGATCTTGCTAGGCAATAAGGTGTAATGCATGATATGACTAGGGAGGGAGTTAAGGCAAGAGGTGGCCAAAACAGTTCTACCTTAGGCATTTAGATTTCCAAGTTCCTAGTCTAGCAAGCACATTATCAAGAACAAATTGGAAATCTTTCGTTCTAGGTTTCTTATTAGTAATTGGAAACCTAAATATTTTCCAAACGAATTACTGATATTTATATTAAGAATATTTGCTATATTGATTCCATTATGTTTGGGACAGTTTTTAGAAATAATTTTAGAATTAGATTTGTTGATTGATTGACCAGACAAGTTGCAAAACTGCTCTAAGCACTGTTTAATGGATCTTATAGATTTATCATTAATCTTGGACATTAGAGTAAGATCATCTGCGTAGAAAAGGTGGGATAATTGGTGTTTATTTTTACCAATCGTAATTGGGCTCACCTAAATCCGCCTTATGGTTAATTAATATGGAAAGCATTTCCATGCAGAGGATAAATTGGTATGGGGACATAGGATCACCTTGTCTTATACCCCTACTAGGCGTAAAGTAACCATTTCTAGTACCATTAACCAAGATGGCTATTGTAAGGCCCCGTGAAATTTTCACTCAAAAACCCGAAACCCCGTGAAAGCTCACCGCGGTTCGGACCTTTTGGATTGATCTGTGCATTAAAAAGATAAGGAATAATGTTTGTCAGTAAAGCGCGTTTCTGCGGTCCATTATGCGGTCAAATAATAGCTATGCGGACCGCATAGTCGCCGCAGAGTGAGACAGTTTGCTGGTAAGTTTTGAAGTCAACTATGTGGCCGATTATGCGATCGCATAATCAATATGTGGGCCGCATAGTCATCACATAACCTCCTTGGAATTTTGCGAGGGGCAGTTCTGCGGCTCATTATGCGACCGTAGAACATGTATGTGGACCGCATTCTTGCCGCATACCCGGGCAGATTGTTCAAGTTTTGGGGACCATTTTGCGGTCCCTTTTGCGGGCCGTATGTCAACTATGCGATCGCATATGCGACCGCAGATTGTGTCGGGGCTCCCATTTTCTAACTTTTAAAACCCGATCCCATTCCGATAAAATCACCCCATTAGACCCTCCTAAGCTATTTTCTACCACATTTAGAGTGAGAGCAAGAGTTTTAGAGGGAGAAAGTGATTCCCACCAAGCCTCTACTCAATCCTTGCCCAAATTCTTGAAGATTATCAAGTAAAGCTACTAGGCCATCATCCTAAGAGGTAAGAACTTGTGCTCTAACCTTTGATTTCAAAATTCTTTCTAAAATAAGTAATTAACAAAAGGGTTCATGGGTATAAGGGTTGATTATCTTGCATGCATGTATGGAAAAAGGGCATGGGGGAGATTGTGAGCTAAGAATGTAAGGTGTAAGATGTTAGAATTCTCCACAAAAGACCTTAAAAAAATCATAATGCACACTTAGTGCTTGAGAGTATGCTCAAGTGAGCTAGAATCTTGATTATTTCTCTAATTTTTGGATCAATTTGTAATTCTCATAAATAGATCGAGGTGGCTAAGAGTTCCGGAATTATTTTAAGAATTTAAGAAAAAGCTCCATTGAGGTATGTATGTCTAAAACCCCCTCTTCGTAGAAATTGAGCTCCATTGGTGTCCATGCAAATGTTGTAAGATTAAAATGTGATTGATATATTGATTGTCATTTCACATGAATAGGTTTTGCAATTATATATACGTGAAAGGTGTGCCTCAATGTGTCCAATGTACTATTCTTGATAAATTAAAGATGTGCGAAGAATATGAACCATGTGTTGAAATGCCTAGACTTCAAGTCAAGATTAAAACTGAGATTGTCATGCCAACTATGTGAAATCTTGCCTATGCTTACAATTTGAATTGCTTTTGTATGTGCCTATGATCCTAAATTTGCAAGGTTAACATTGAAAGTGGAAATGATGTGATAATTGTTGCCCCATGTGCCTACGAATTGATATATGTGGGATAAAGATCGAGATGAGATGATTAATGAAAAACGAACAATGTCTTGGTAAGACGGCCTAGCCGATCGGGCTGTGATCGGATGCCATGCCGCACACATAGTGGTATTGTGCTGATATTGAATTCGGAAAATGAGAATGAGATTGTGATTGAGATACATGTCTCAAATGAGGCGACCTAGATAATCAGGTCGTGATCGGACTCCGCACAAGAAATCGGTGGTATTATGAATGATAATGAACAGTATCAAATGCCCCAAGCTAAAACTGTGGAAATTATGTAAAAGTTATATGATTCTTTTATTCGAGGATGTGGTGTTTGTTTAAAGCTTTTGATTGCCCCTTGTGATTTCCTTGTTCTTGTATGATAGTTCTTTCTAATGAGATGGTGTTTAGTTATACATGCTAGTACTATTCCATGGTACTAACGTCCCTTTTGCCGGGGGCGCTACATCTTTCAATGGATGTAGGTGGCTCCATATTAGACAGTGTCGATCGTAGCTAGCGGTGCATCTTCCACTCAGCAGTCTTGGTGAGCCCCTTTTCTTCCAGGGGTGATGTAGTATGTATTTTGTTATAGATTTCCACTTCTGAGGTATAGCCGGGGCCTTGTTGCCGGCATTAACATAACAGTCTTTTGTATCTTTAGAGGTTCTGTAGATGTTTGTGTCGGTTAGGTACGGGTAATGGATGGGTCAATGAAATGTGTTGTAATTTCTAAACTCTAGTTCTTCTAACTGTAACTGTATGAAACCTTGGAAACTTAACTATGGTTTACATGTGGTAATATGAAATGAACTAGCAATGTTATGTGTACGATCTTTCCTACTGTCTAAATAAATAAATGAAAGCATGGTTTTCTTGGTCATAGTGAGTTGGGTAGAAAGTGTTCAAAAGGCTTGCTCAGTTGGGTTCACTCGATTGAGCGCCGGTCGAGCCTCCTGAGGTTGGGGCGTGACAGCTATTCTGGTGGTTGTTATACAATTCATAATAAGCCTAATCATGTAGGGGGGGGGGATTTAAAGAAGATTAGGGCTCTATAGATAAATGACCATTCCAGACGGTCAAATGCTTTTTCTAAATCTATTTTTAAGATCATATTATGACGTCTACCACGATACCTATTCATTTTTAGGATCATTTCTTGAATAATAATCGCATTGTCACAAGCTTTCCTATTTTTAAGGAAACTAGCTTGATATGGACTAATAAGACTATCTAGGAAGGGTTTTAGACGGTTGGTAATGACCTTAGTGATAATTTTGTATATAGTATTACAGAGGCCAATGGGTCTAAAGTTTTTTAAATTATTAGCATTAGGGATTTTAGGAATTAGACAAAGGAAAGTATCATTAATTCCTTCAGGAATAGTTCCACTATTGAAAGCTTCCTTACAAAGACAAGTAACTGAGTTGCCTATAATTTTCCAGTATTTTTGGAAAAAAAAGGTGGAGCCCATTTGGTCCAGGTGCTTTGAGGGGTTTAAAAGAAAAGCAAGCTTTCATTATTTCAGAGTTTGTAATGGGCTTATCTAGAGGTTAAGTCTATACTAGAAAAAGATTGAGGGTCATTTTTAATGTTATCCCAATTACTAGAAATATGAGAAGTAGTGTAAACTGTTTTGAAACAGTCACTAGTATGGACAATGATCTCTTCAGGATCACTAATCCACCTATCTTGGTCACTTTTTAAGAACACAATCTTGTTTTTTCTTTTTCTGTTGGTTGCCATAATTTGGTAAAACTTAGTATTAGCGTCTCCCTCATTTAACCGAAGTATTCTTGAACGAAGCTTCCAATATTCTTCTTCTAATTTTAAGAGGTTATTATATTCAAGACTTAGAGTATTTTCTAGAGTTTGAAGGAAAGGACTAGAATAATAGTAAACCGAGTTTTGGATACCATTAAGTCTAGCTAGGATTCTTCTTTTGTTTTTAAAGATGTTACCAAAAGTGTTATTTTTCCAAGTGGTGACATTATTTTTGAAAGTGGCAGTGGCTTCTATGAAGGAGTTATTTTGCCAGGAATTTTCTACCACACTATTAAATTGCAGATGTTTACACCAAAAAGGTTCAAGTCTAAAATGCTTTGGATAGTGGACACATTGTTTCGGAGTGAGATTGATAAGTAAAGGATTGTGATCCGAATGGGTTCTTGGGAGATGAATTATGGAAGCATTTGGAAAATTTTGGACCCATAGGTCATTACTAAAAACCTTATCAAGCCGTTCCATAATAAGCTTGTTATTAGCAAATCTACGATTTGACTGTGTATATTTGCTGCCCTTGAACCCTAAGTCTAAAAGATTACAATAGTTTAAGTTAGACCAAATCTTAAGGACGCGCCTACGGTATAAAGATCTTCTCCCTAGTTTTTCATTAGTACTAAAGACATCAGTAAAATCACCACCAACTAACCAGGGCCCATTGTGATTATCCGCAATGTTTTTAATGTTTTCCCACATTTTATCTCTATTAACAGGATTTGTACTAGCGTAGATAGATGAAAATAGCCAGCTAACATTAGTAGGTCGTGCCTCAATAGTTTCATGTATTTCATGGTTGCGATGGACAAAGTTATGGACGTGCACTTTGGTATGATCCCAAAGAACAACCATTCCACCAGCTTGGCCCTCAACAGGCACCTCGATCAACTCCGAGAACCCAAAGTCATTCATAAGGGAGCCATGAGCATTCATTATAGTTTCCAATAATGTGACCATGCATGGCCTATGGGTTACCATAAGATCCCTATTATTTCTTCTAAAGTCCTCATTATCCCTACCTCTAATATTCCATATGATAAAGTTTATAGGACTAGACATATTAACAGTTGGGATTGGTTTGTGTCCATTCTCCATGGAAAGATGTGAGCCTCTCCTTAGAGATGGGACTAAGATCATTGCTCTATTCCCCCAGCGTTGGATCCTGAGGTGGGCTTATGTCCATTGCACACTAGTAGAGATCTTGTGGACATATAAGAATATGCCTCTTCTCTTGAGCGTCGCTGAACAAGAAGACCTTTAATTCGTTTAGCTTCCCAATTCCACCACTGATTCTCCAATCAATTCTATTGGATCATTTATTTCCTCTACCACTAGATCACCCATGTTTGGAATAATTGGAGGATTTGGGCTGATATTTTCCATGTTCATCTGCATGTTTGGAGGTGGAGGTTGCTGTGGTGGTTGTGGAGCCTCCCACTGCATTAGGATTGGGTTCAGGGCTGTTAGGGCTTCTAGTGGGAAGAATGGGAGATCTAGACCTAATTTTTAAGGTAGTATTGGGACTGGGTTGAAGTGGGGGGGGGGGGGGTAGGTTTGTAACGACCCAGCCGGCCGTTTCAGGAGTTACTACACCGTTTTTCCCATTTCTGCTTCCTTGTGTGTTGTTCAGCTGTATTTTATGATATCCTATAAGTGGTGTTGTGTTCGGAGTGATCTTAGGGTGGAATGAGACACTTAGGCTATTAAGTTGGTTCTTTAGTTGGTAAAGTCAACCAGGAGTTCTTTTGTGGGTAAATGATCTTAGAATTTGGTTTTTTATGGTTCGGATAGCTTCGTTAGGTGATTTGGGACTTGGGAGCGTGTTCGGAATATATTTTGGAGGTTTGTGGTAGATTTAGGCTTGAATTGGCAAAATTGAAAATTTGGCATTTTCCGGTCGGCAGTGGAAATCTTGATATCGGGGTCGGATTGGAATTTCGAAAATTGGAGTAGGTCCATTCTGTCATTTGTAACGTGTGCGCAAAATTTCAGGTATTCGGATAAGGTTTGACAGATTTTTACGTCGTTTGCGAAATTCAGAAGTTTTGGAATCCTTAGGCTTGAATCCGAGGATGATTTGATGTTTTGATGTTGTTTTGAGTGTTCTGAAGGTTGGAACAAGTTTGAATGGTGATATGTGACTTGTTGGAATGTTTCGTTGAGGTCCCGAGGGCCTCGGGATGGATTTAGGTGGTTGACAGAAGGATTAGAGTTGAATTGGAGTTGCAGATTTTGCTTCTTCTGTTGTTTCTGCACCTGCGGAGTGGGGACTGCAGGTGCGATGATTGCAGGCGCGGAGAGTAACCGCAAGAGCGGAGATTGTCACAGGAGCGGAAGGATTGACTGCACCTGTGAGCCCGCAGGTGAGAGGCTTGGGGCGCAGGTGCGGAAGCTAGTGCCTTAAGTGAAATCCGCATAAGCAGATATTTTCCACAGAAACGGAAGCACAGATGCGCTTATGGGACCGCAGGTGCGCAATCCCTGGGGCAGAAACTATAAAAGTCTCCCTTCGCGATTTTCAGTCACTTTTCACCATTTTTGTGCAATTTTGGAGCTCTAAGCCGGGAATTCAAGGAGGAATTGAAGGATTTCAGTGAGGTAAGTTATTTGGGCTTTGTATTTGGTGTTTGGGATGATTTATCCACTACCTAATCATGAAATTAGTGGGGAATTTGGGGTGAAATTGAAGGTTAGGGCTTGACTTTTGGAGAGCTTTGGTTGGGGATTTGAGGGGTCATTTGAGGTTCCGATTTTGGTGAATTTGATATGTATATACTCGTGGGAGGATAAGGATTCTAGTGATGTGATTTTTATCAAATTCTAAGATGTGGGTCCGGGGTCGGGTTTTGCCAATTTTGGGATTTTTGAGTTAAATTGATTGTTTTCGCTTGGGCTTTGTTCCTTTAGCGTGTATTAATGATGTGATATAGATTTTGGTTAGATTTGGAGCATTTGGAGGCTGAGTCAAGAGGCAAAGGCATCGCGGGTTAGAGTTCGGTCCGGTTTGAGGTAAGTAATGATTGTAAATGTTATCCTGAGGGTATGAAATCCCGGATTTTACATCGTTGTACTATTCTGAGGTGACGCACGCGCTAGATGACGAGAGTAAGGGGCGTGCACCATTGGGGAATGTGACTTGGTCCGTCCCATAGCAACTATTGACTTGCATATTTGACTGAAACTACTTGATATTACCTTATGTTAGAAAATATTACTATGTTTTGGGCTGAATGCCATATTTGGGCATCGTACTAACTGTTTGGACCCTTAGGGGCTTTCTTTACTAAAATTCCTAACTGTTTTGATTTAATAATTGTACTCAGTCATGCTACGTTTTACTGATTTCATAACCCAGTCTTATTTACTCTGATTGGTTGCATAAATGATATTTAGACTGAGCATCCTGTTTTACTGTTCGCCCGAGTGGCTTGAGAGGTTTCTGACTGAGTAAGGCCGATGGCCTGTGTTGTGTGGATATCATGGGGTTGGGCTATGTGCCGCAGCAGGTTGTACTGTTTTGTGATATATCAGAGGCCGAGGGCCTGATCTATTATGCCACGAGATGGCTTGTGATAGCGCTTGGGTTGTAGGAGCCCCTACGGAGTCTGTACACCCCCAGTGAGCGTGGGTACCCAGTGTGAGTGATGTGATGTTTCCCGGTGGGCTGATCTTGATTTATGTTGTTGCCCGAGGGGCCGATTATGAGTGATTGTGAGGTAGCCCGAGGGGCTGGTTTTGTTGAGATTTTGCCCGAGGGGCGGTTTATGATACATGTCTTGCCCGAGAAGCTTTTTATGTTTTCATTATTTTTTCTCACCGTTTCATCACTTGTTTGGAAAACAATTGAAAGATGTTTTTAAAAGGTTTTACTGAAACTGAGTTTTTATGAGATAATTGATTTCTGTACTGATTTGGAAATACACGGATTTGCTGTAGTGCTATGACGTGGAATTATCGGATTTCTTACCAGTTAGCTTGCATTTACTTTTATTACTTACTGAGGTTGCGTACTCACATTACTCCATGCACCTTGTGTATAGATCCAGGAATCACGGGTCGCGATAACGAGCGCTGATCGTTTTTTCAGTAGGTCTTCGGAGTCGGCAAGGTAGTTGATTTGCGTTCGCAGCCCTGCACTTCTCCTTCCTACCTTACTCAGACTGTTCTTAGTATCTTCATTTCCGGACTATGATAGCCTTATTGTATTTAGACAGACCATGTAGTTTCTCGTGACTTGTGATACACCAATGTCGGGCTGGTGTTATTTTTCCGCACTTGTTGTCTAGACTTATGCTATGAGATTTTGTTAATTAATAGCTTAAAAATGACTTTTTATGTACTACTGGTTTGATTTAGGATTTGTGTCGGCTGGGCTAGTTTCACAATAGGCGCCATCATGACCGGGTCAGTTTTAGGATTGTGACAAGTTGGTATCAAAGCCTAGGTTACATAGGTCTCAGAGTCATGAGCGGGTTTAGTAGAGTCTCGCAGATCGGTACGACAACGTCTGTACTTATCTTTGGGAGGCTGTAGAACTTTTAGGAAAAACTTCACATTCTTGAATTCCTGTCGTGCGAATCTGTTGATTCTGGTAACTAAACTTTTGTTATTTTGTTCTCTCACAGATGGTGAGGACACGTGCTACCGGTCAGGACGGACAACCACCAGTACCACTAGTTGGGGCCACTAGAGGCTGAGGACGCGGTCGAGGTAGTGGTAGGGGCTGGGGTGTAGCCCGCACAGTAGCTAGGGAAGCACCTGCAGATCCACCAACCGCCCCAGTTCATGATCAGGTCCCAGTTGTGGACGCTCCAACAGTCCCAGCTCAGGCACCGGCTGTGCCTATTTTTATCCCAGGCCTTCTGGAAGCCCTGGACCAGATTCTATCAGTGTGCACTGGCCTAGCTCAAGCAGTCTTAGTTACTACGGGTGCAGCTACTTCTCAGGTCGGGGGAGGCACCCAGACTCTCACCGCTCGCACACCCGAACAGGTTATTCAGGGACTTCAGACACCGGGGGCACCTCCAACCCAGCTGGTTGCAGCTGCTCAGGACTATGTAGCTCCTGTTATGCCAGAGGACGAGCAGCGCAGATTGGAGAGGTTTGATAGACTTCAGCCTCCGTCATTTAGTGGTGCTGAGGGTGAGGATGCACAGGGTTTCTTTGATAAGTGTCAGAGGATGCTTCGGACCACAGGTATTATGGAGACCAGTGGGGTCTTGTTCACTACTTTCCAGTTCTCCGGGGCTGCACTTAGTTTGTGGGAGTCTTACGAGAGGCGTAGGCCGGTTGGCGCAATGCCCCTTTCTTGGCAGCAGTTCTCCGTTCTCTTCCTGGAGAAGTTTGTACCCGAGTCTCGCCGAGAGGAGCTGCGCAGGCAATTCGAGCAGCTTCATCAAGGTGATAGGTCTGTTACACAGTATGTGATGCGGTTCTCCAAGTTGACTCGTTATGCGGTCTGGTTGGTTCCCACAGACCGAGAGAGGATCATGAGGTTTATAGATGGCCTTTGTTTTCAGCTTCGGTTGATATGACCAGAGAGAGAGAGTATCTAGTACTACCTTTGATGAGGTTGTTGACATAGCTCGATAGATTAAGATGGTTCGTGGTCAGGAGAGGGTTGAAAGGGAGGCTAAGAGGCCTTGTGGTCAGGGTGGATTCAGTGGTGCTCCTCATGGGGGTCGGTTTCAGCACGGCAAAGGCCTTCCTTCAGACATGCTCAGTCATCTCGCCCAGTTTATCGTGGGGCATCATCGGGCCATGGTTCTCACAGTTCCCATCACGACCATTCCTCACTTAGTGCCCTTCCAGCTTAGAGTTCATCCCGTGCTCCTTCAGTTCAGGGCTCTTCCATGCCAGGTTCTTCTGCTAGTCATCCCGGTGCTAGGGGTTTCCTTCAGTCCCCGTCTCCAGCACCAGGGGGTTGCTATGAGTGTGGAGAGTTGGGGCATATGTGGAGGAAGTATCCTCGTCGTCTTGGGGGTCCGTCTCAGCAGAGGAGTCAGCCATCGACTTCAACTCCAGTTACTTCACCACCCACCCAGCCAGCTAGGGGTGGAGGGCAGTCAGCTAGAGGTTGCCCTAGAGGGGGAGGTCGATCAGGTGGTGGTCAGGCCATTTTACGCACTTCCAGCCAGACCCGATGCTATTGCTTTAGATGTGGTGATTACAGGTATTGTCTCAGTTTGCCACAGAGATGCTTCTGTGTTATTTGATCCTGGTTCCATTTTTTCATATGTGTCGTCATATTTTGCTCGTTATTTGGATTCGCCCCATGAGTCTCTTGTTTCATCTGTTCATGTATATACTCCGGTGGGCGATACTATTGTTGGTGACCACGTATATCGGTCGTGTGTGGTGACTATTGGGGGTTTAGAGACCCGAGTGGACCTTTTATTGCTTTGTATGGTGGACTTTGATATGATATTAGGCATGGATTGGTTATATCCGTGTTGAGCTATTTTGGACTGTCATGCTGAGACAGTGACATTGGCTATGCCGGGCATGCCACTGGACAGGGATATTGATTTTGATATTGATCTGGTACCGAGCACTCGGCCCATTTCTATTCCATCGCATCGTATGGCACTGACGGAGTTGAAGGAGTTGAAGGAAGCTTCAGAAACACCTTGATAAGGGGTTTATTCAGCCTAGTGTGTCGCCTTGGGGTGCGCCAGTTCTATTTGTGAAGAAGAAGGATGGCACAATGAGGATGTGTATTGATTACAGGCAGTTGAACAAAGTTACAATCAAGAACAAGTATCCTTTGCCTCGTATTGATGATTTATTTGACCAGCTTCAGGGTGCAAGGGTGTTCTCCAGATTGATCTCTGATCAGGGTATCCCCAGTTGAAGATCAGGGACTCGGATATTCTTAAGACAGCTTTTAGGACCCAATATGGTCATTAGGAGTTCCTTGTGATGTCTTTTGGGCTGACCAATGCCCCAGCAATGTTCATGCATTTGATGAACAGCGTGTTTCAGCCTTATCTCGCCTCATTTGTTATTGTATTCTTTGATGATATACTGGTATACTCGCGTAGTCAGGAGGAGCACGCGGAGCATTTGAGAGTGGTATTGCAGCGGTTGAGGGATGAGAAACTTTATGCAAAGTTCTCCAAGTGTGAGTTTTAGCTCAGTTCAGTGGCTTTCTTGGGGCACGTGGTGTCCACTGAGGGTATTCAGGTTAATCTGAAGAAGATAGAGGTAGTTGAGAGTTGGCCAAGGTCGTCCTCAGCCACAGATATTCGCAGCTTTCTTGGTTTGGGAGGTTATTACAGTCGGTTCATTTAGTCTTTTTCATCTACAGCATCACCCTTGACCAAATTTACCCAAAAGGGTGTGCCTTTCATGTGGTCGGATGAGTGTGAGGCGAGCTTTCAGAAGCTCAAGACTGCCTTGACCACAACTCCAGTGTTAGTTTTGCCATCAGCTTCAGGTTCATATACAGTGTATTGTGATGCTTCGAGAGTTGGGATTGGGTGTGTGTTGATGCAGGAGGGTAGAGTGATTGCTTATGCTTCTCGTCAGTTGAAGCCCCACGAGAAGAACTACCCTGTTCATGATCTAAAGTTGGCCGCCATTGTTCATGCGTTGAAGATTTGGAGGCATTATCTTTATGGTGTGTCTTGTGAGGTGTTTACTGATCATCGTAACCTCCAGCACTTGTTGAAGCAGAAGGATCTCAATTGGAGGCAGCGAAGATGGTTGGAGCTGCTAAAGGACTATGATATCACTATCTTGTACCATCCGGGAAGGCCAATGTAGTGATCGATGTGTTGAGTAGGAAGGCGGTGAGTATGGGCAGTTTGGCATATATTCCTGTTGGGAGAGACCTCTTGTAATTGATGTTCAGGCCTTGGCCAATCGGTTTGTGAGGTTGGATATTTCGGAGCCCAGTCGGGTCTTAGCTTGTGTGGTTTCTCGGTCTTCTTTGTTTGATCGCATCAGAGAGCGCCAGTATGATGATCCTCATTTGTTTTTCCTTAAGGACAGAGTTCAGCACGACGATGATAGAGATGTGACTATTGGTGATGATGAAGTATTGAGGATGCAAGGCCGAATATATGTGCCCAATGTAGATGGGCTTCGGGAGTTGATTCTGGAGGAGGCCCATAGCTCGCAGTATTCTATCCATCCGGGTGCCGCAAAGATGTATCAGGATTTGAGACAACATTATTGGTGGAGGAGAATGAAAAAGGATATTATGGGATTTGTAGCTCGGTGTCTCAATTGTTAGCAGGTGAAATATGAGCATCAGAGACCGGGTGGCTTGCTTCAGTAGATAGATATTCCATAGTGGAAGTGGGAGCGGATCACCATGGATTTTGTAGTTGGACTCCCACAGACTTTGAGGAAGTTCGATGCTATTTGGGTGATTTTGGATCGGATGACCAAGTCTGCGCACTCCATTCCTATGTGTACTACCTATTCTTCAGAGCGATTAGCAGAGATTTATATCCGAGAGATTGTTCACTTGCATGGTGTCCCAGTTTCCATCATTTCGGACAAAGGTACTTAGTTCACTTTGCAGTTTTGGAGAGCCGTGCAGCGAGAGTTGGGTACTCAGGTTGAGTTGAGCACAACTTTTCACCCTCAGATGGACGGGCAGCTCACTATTCAGATATTGGAGGACATGTTACGCGCTTGTGCCATTGACTTTGAGGGTTCATGGGATTAGTTTCTACCGCTCGTGGAGTTTGCATATAACAACAGTTATCAGTCGAGTATTCAGATGGCTCCATATGAGGCTTGATATGAAAGGCGGTGTAGATCTCCAATAGGGTGGTTTAAGCGAGGTGAGGCTAGGCTTTTGGGTACAGATTTGGTGCAGGATGCTTTGGACAAGGTGAAATGATTCAGGATGGGCTTCGTACAGCGCAATTGAGACAAAAGAGTTATGCTGACAGGAAGGTCCGTGATGTGTCTTACATGGTTGGGGGAAAGTTTTACTGAAGGTATCACCCATGAAGGGTGTTATGAGATTTGGGAAGAAGGGTAAATTGAGTCCTCGGTTCATTGGGCCTTTTGAGGTGCTTGGAGGATTGGGGAGGTGGCCTATGAGCTTGCCTTTCCACCTAGCTTGTCGAGCGTGCATTCGGTATTTCATGTTTCTATGCTCTAGAAGTATATTGGTGATCCGTCTCATGTTTTGGATTTCAGCACGGTTCAATTAGACGGTGATTTAACTTATGATGTGGAGCCAGTGGCTATTTTGGAGCGACAGATCCGAAAGTTGAGATCAAAGGATATAGCTTTGGTGAAAGTGCAGCGGAGAGGTCGGCCCGTGGAGGAGGCCACCTGGGAGACCGAGCGGGAGATGCAGAGCAGATATCCATACCTGTTTGAGGCTTCAGGTATGTTCTTGACTCGTTCGAGGAAAAACATTTGTTTAAGAGGGGGAGGATGTAATAACCCGGCCGGTCGTTTCATGAGTTACTGCCCTGTTTTCCTCATTTCGGCTTCCTTGTGTGTTGTTCAGTGGTATTTCATCATATCGTGTAGGTGGTGTTGTGTTCGGAGTGGTCTTAGGGTGGAATGAGACACTTAGTCTCTTAAGTTGGTTATTTAGTTGGTAAAGTCAACCGAAAGTTGACTTATGGGTAAATGATCTCGGAATTCATTTTTATGGTTCGGATAGCTTCGTTAGGTGATTTAGGACTTGGGAGCGTGTTTGAAATGTATTTTGGAGGTCCGTAGTAGATCTAGGCTTGAATTGGCGAAATTGGAAATTTGGCGTTTTTCGGTCGGCAATGGAAATCTTGATATCGGGGTCAGATTGGTATTCCAGAAATTGGAGTAGGTCCGTTGTGTCATTTGTGACATGTGTGAAAAATTTCAGGTCATTCGGATGAGGTTTGATAGGTTTTTCTGTCGTTTGGAGAATTCGGAAGTTTTGGAATCCTTAGGCTTGAATCCGAGGGTGATTTAATGTTTTGATGTTGTTTTGAGTGTTCCAAAGGTTGGAACAAGTTTGAAAGATGATATATAGCTTGTTGGCATGTTTGGTTTAGGTCCCGAGGGCCTCGAGATGGATTTGGGTGGTTGACGGAAGGTTTAGAGTTGAATTGGAGTTGCAAATTTTGTTGCTTATGTTGTTTCTGCACCTGCAGAATGGGGACCGCAGGTGCGATGATCGCAGGCGCGGAGAGTAACCGCAGGAGCGAAGATTGTCGCAGGAGCGGAAGGATTGACCGCACCTGCGAGCCCGCAGGTACGAGGCCTGGGGTGCAGATGCGGAAGCTGGTGCCTTAAGTGAAATCCACAGAAGCGAATATTTTCCGCAGAAACGGAAGCGCAGATGCGCTTATGGGACCGCAGGTGTAGAATCCCTGGGGCAGAAACCATAAAAGCCTCACTTCGCGATTTTCAGTCATTTTTCACCATTTTTGTGCGATTTTGGAGCTCCAAGCCGGGAATTCAAGGAGGAATTGAAGGATTTCAGTGAGGTAAGTTACTTGGGCTTTGTATTTGGTGTTTGTGATGATTTATCTACTACCTAATCATGAAATTAGTGGAGAATTTGGGGTGAAATTGAAGGTTAGGGCTTGAGTTTTTGAGCGCTTTGGTTAGGGATTTGAGGAGTCATTTGAGGTCCGGATTTTGTGAATTTGATATGTATAGACTCGTGGGAGGATAAGGATTCTAGTGATTTAATTTTTGTCGAATTCCGAGACGTGGGCCCGGGGGTCGGGTTTGGCCAATTTCGGGATTTTTGAGTTAAATTGATTGTTTTTGCTTGAGCTTTGTTCCTTTAGCGTGTATTAATGATGTGATACTGATTTTGGTTAGATTTGGAGCATTTGGAGGCCGAGTCGAGAGGCAAAGGCATCGCGGGTTAGAGTTCGGTCCAGTCTGAGGTAAGTAATGATTGTAAATGTTGTCCTGAGGGTATGAAACCCCAGATTTCACATCGTTGTACTATTCTGAGGTGATGCACACGCTAGATGACGAGTGTAAGGGGCATGCACCGTTGGGGATTGTGACTTAGTCCGTCCCGTAGCAACTATTGAGTTGCATATTTGACTGAAACTACTTGATATTACCTTATGTTAGAAAGTATTACTATATTTTGGCTGAATGCCATATTTGGGACTCGTACCAACTGTTTGGACCCTTAGGGGCTTTCTTTATTGAAATTCCTAACTGTTTTTATTTAATAATTGTACTCAGTCATTCTCTGTTTTATTGATTTCATAACAAAGTCTTATTTACTCTGATTTGTTGCTTAAATGATATTTGGACTGAGCATCCTGTTTTACTGTTCGCCCGAGTGACTTGAGAGGTTTCTGACTGTGTAAGGCCGAGGGCCTGTGTTGTGAGGATATCATGGAGTCGGGATGCGCGCCGCAGCAGGTTGTACTATTTTGTGATATATATGAGGCCGAGGACCTGATCTATTATGCCACGAGATGGCTTGTTATAGCGCTTAGGCTATAGGAGCCCCTCCGGAGTCTGTACACCCCTAGTGAGCGCGGGTACCCAGTGTGAGTGATGTGATGTTGCCCGAGGGACTGATCTTGATTTATGTTGTTGCCCGAGGAGCCGATTATGAGTGATTGTGAGGTAGCCCGAGGGGCTGGTTTTTTGAAATTTTGCCCGAGGGGCGGTTTATGATACATGTCTTGCCCGAGAGGCTGTTTATGTTTTCATTATTTTTACTCACTGTTTCATCACTTGTTTGGAAAACTACTGAAAGATGTTTTTCAAAGGTTTTACTGAAACTGAGTTTTTATGAGATAATTGATTTCTGTACTGATTTGGAAATACATGGTTTTGTTGTAGTGCTATGACGTGGAATTATCTAATTTCTTACTATTAGCTTGAATTTACTTTATTACTTACTGAGTTGGCGTACTCACATTACTCCCTGCACCTTGTGTGCAGATCTAGGTTTCACGGGTCGCGATAGTGAGCGATGATCGTTCTTTCAGCAGGTCTTCGGAGTCGGCAATGTAGCTGCTTGGCGTTCGAAGCCCTGCACTTCTCCTTCCTACCTTACTCAGACTGTTCTTAGTATCTTTATTTCCGGACTATGATAGCCTTATTGTATTTAGACAGACCATGTAGTAACTCGTGATAGCTTAAAAATGATTTTTTATGAACTACTAGTTTGATTTGGGATTTGTGTCGGCTGGCCTAGTTTCACGATAGGCGCCATCACGACAGGGTCGGTTTTAGGGTCATGACAAGGTTCCATTGTCCTCTCATTTCTTGCACTAGATTTGGGTTCAGAGATGGAGCTAGATGTTGAAGGATATTGTTTACCCACACATGGTTCAAATAGTTGTTCATGGCAAGATGAAGACCTTCGGATACTAGTTGAACTAGGTATCGAGGGTTTTGTATTAGAATTACACTCTCCTGACCATTGATGTTGCATTGAACATGAGACCCCTTCCCATTAGCCCTAACTCTATCCAAGATAGAGGGTGGTGATCCTGTGACATTGGTGGTTGGACATAGATAATGGGGTTGTTTGGAAGTTGTTGAGGAAGAGGAGGAAGGTTTTCCATGTTCAAGGGGCGATGGTTGCGGGGATTTGGATTAACCGATATCTCCTTCGGTTGGTTAGTGTGATTCTTGGCATTTACTGGGATGTTAGTAGTACTTAAATTGATAGGAGCTGGAGAATAGGGAATGATTGCATCTACATGCATGCAATTTGGGGGGGGGGGGGGTTAGCCTGTAGGATTTATTTGAAGATTTTGAAGATTTTGCATGGGAAATTTTGGCCACATATCCCATGCATGCTTCCATTTGTTCACCTTCCAGCGTAACAGTGGACAAGTGTGGGTCATTTTGTAAAATGGTTTTGTCTTTTGTGAATAGGTTATGGGAGCTAGTGGAATTATCTTGTTTTAAGGGGGGGGGGGGGGGTAGTTTAATGTAGTAATATCAGAAGATAAAGGGATTAGTTCAATTGTTTCTGATAAGTTTCCTGTAATCATTTGGTTAGGCGTGTCAATAGTAGGACCATTAGGGTTAATATAATTTTTAGCTAGTTTTGTCTTTTCTAGGTCTTCTAGATGAGCATGCATGTTAATATTGTATTTGTTTTTTACTAACAAGCTTTTTTTGAAGAGAATGGTTTTCTAAAACAGTGTGCTTCTCACTTAAAGTAGAGGAGCGGTTTTTTTATCCATGTTAGCTAACTTATTTCTCTTGGTGAATTTAGCCAATCGAGAATAATTTTGTATTGAAGATATGGAAGAATTATCCTTATGGACAAATTTAAGCTTTTGAGTGTGAATATACTTACCTGTCGCAACATTAAAGATTTTTACATCTATACCTGCATCTGCAGTGTTCTCTTTGTCTTCCTTTGAGATTTTTTTTGCGTTCTTTTTGGTTTTTGAAAGGACACTGTGCGCCAGCCTTCTTCATTCCTTGCCTTCTCCTGGTGTTCTTCTACTGTCACTTCATTATTACTTTTTGCTTGGACTATTGGTATTCCAGCCATAGGGCTAAGGTTTATTGTGTGCCCTAATAATCCACAAAACTTGTATAGGATTCTTTCCCTTCATATTCGATTAGTTGCTTGTATTTTTCAATTTGAATAGATTTTGCAACTGGTTTGTCCATAGGTAATTCCACACAGAGTCGAGCATAACGACCTCTTAGGGTAGAGGAGGTACAAGCATCTATTTTAAGAAGTCTACCAATCGAGTTTCTAATTTTTTTAAGAATGATTCCATCATAAAACTTGGTAGGTAAATTTGGTAGACGAATCCAAACAGCCGTGTGGATTTGTTTGGCATTAGATGCTATGAAATTTGGTTCCCACCTTTGACATGAAAGAAAATGGCTAAAGATAAACCACGGACCATTTTGCAAAATTGAGATCATACTTTCTTGATTTTGAAATTTAGCAATGAAGTAATCTGAACCTAAATCTATTAGAGGAAAATTTTCAGACACTTTCCAAAGCTCCTGGACTTTTTTCTTAAAGGATTTGATGGAGTATTTTTTTCCCTTGTAACTTTATATTGATGGAGTGTTTCCAGGGCATTTACATCTGATTTTATCCTCCTGGGAAAGATAAATTTTCTTTTTTTCAAAGGTTGGTTCAAGGGTTGTCAATGAGGGAGAGATATCGAAGGAGTTAACTGTGGGTGTGGTGACATTAGTAATGATATCCATCCCTTCCCCTCCCCTAATTAATTTATCCTTAAAAGAGGCTTGTGGATTTCTGAGCAATCAGGCAGTGCAATACTTGGTAATATCTGACGGTTTGGGTGGAATTAATGCCATTTCAGCATCAGTATCCATGCTAGATGGGAGATGTGAAAAGTGGTTTGAAAGATTAGAGGTTTTTTAGAAAGATGTTGGAGTTTTTCTCTCTATGCTTGAGTAACTCCCTGCTTCTTCAAGACTTTGCCAAAAAGTCGGCACAAGCATTCTCAAATGGAAACTATGGCATATTTGTTTTTAATTAAGATTTTAGTTACGTTTAATGATTTTATTATTTCTTTAAGAGTCAAATTTATGAAAAAGACTCTTGTCTCGGATTCTTTTTATGTAGCCATACTATTTAGAAGGTGTTTGGCTAAGCTTATAAGCTGGTCAAACTGGCTTATAAGCTGGTCAAACTGGCTTATCTACGCATTTGGTAAAATTAAAAAAGTGCTTATAACTTAAGTGCTTAGAGGTCAAAAATAAGCCAAAAGCTATAAGTTGGCCTCCCCCAACTTATCAAATTTCAGTTTATAAGCACTTTAGGTTTGACCAAAATATTTACTATTCTATCCCTAAAATACTTCTTTTTAAAGCAAAACTCTTCGTATAATTTTACTCTATCCCAGTTCTTCAAAAACTAAACAGTCGTTGCCTCTCCAACCGTGCCATTGCTTCCTCTGTTATGTGGAATTCCCTTCTTTCTTTCTTACGTGTAAATTGTTATAAGGTCATTTAAGTCATTTTACATAAAAAGAGCTTATCGGCACCTTTTAATCAAATAGTTTCAGCTGCTTATTATTAATTTCAGCAATTTATCCAAACACGTAACTGCTTATTTTTTAAATCCGCTTCAACACTTAAAAGTATTTTTCAGCACCTAATACTTATCAGCTACGCCAAACATGCTCTTAGTTTGAGATTTTTGTTTGCTTATAAGTGATTTTACTTTTGTTTTTAATCCCTTTTTATGGTTTTTGGTATTGTCTAATCCTTTTGCTTTCATCCTTCTAATTTTAGGGTTTTTAAAGCTTTTGAATCTTTTGAAGCTGGCACAACAAAGCATGTTGAGGTAACTTATTATTTTCTTATGTTCAGCGATCATGTGTAATATTTATTTATATAAATTATTTACTCATTATTTAAATAGTGTGAAATAACTGTAACTCCTTAATTTAATTCTTGCATAATGAAGAAAAATCGAATATTCAATTCAATCTACTATTTATCAAGATTTAATAATTTGAATTGCTATTCTTACGAAAAAAAATTTAAACAACAAATTAGTAAATTACAATATTTTTATTTTTTTAAAAGCAAATTAGTAAATTAAAATATATTAATTTTTTAGTCGGTTAAAACTTATTTTTTTCATAATGTTGGATAAGAGTTGATAGCTGCATTGCTAAATCTTCGTATACTGATCTGAAAAATAAAAAGAAAAAAATGAGAGTAAAGATTAAGCGAGCGCTAAAATTAAAAGTGCTGAATTACTTTTCAAATACTAAAGAGCACTTGAAAAAGACAAAGTCTCATGTCCTCCATATTAATTATTTCTCCTCTTTTAACACGCTTTCTTTTCTGTATGCATGTGTTCAGGTTTTCTAACTCATTTAAGTTGTGATAATTTATTTATTATTTTGTCAATTAATTCTTCAAAATTTATTATTTTTTTCATGGCTTTTAACCATTATGGGATTAAATTAATGTACAATATCCGTAAGTATTCTCTATATTCTTTAATTAATTTTTGTGACACTAATCCTACCTTAAACAGTTAGTTAATCTAATCGAACCAAAATTAACAGCTTGTTTGGATGGTTGTTACCCATTGTATTGTATCGTATTGTTACTTTAAATACGATGTTTGTTTTGATTGTTACTTAAGTTTTATTGTATCGTATCGTTAAATCCGTCGTTACATAACGACGAAATGTGCCACTTTATGTAACGACCGATTTGGTGTGGTCGCATCGTTACCTTGTCTTTTTCTCTCAATCTCACCATTTACTATTACTAAATAATCTTATTTTATCATTTACCCTACCTTTTTATATAGTAATTTTACACTGTATCATAATTTTTTTTAATAATATTAGAAGTTTATTCTTCATATTGCTGGTGCGTGATATTATAAAACGATGGCAAACGACACAATCTATCCAAACATTGTTTTTATCAAACGATACAGTACAATATAATACAGTACGATACAATACATTATAAAACGATGCGTAACAGCAATCCAAACAAAGATATTAGAAATGTCAGCTAACTACAACCAAAGATATTAGAAATCAGCGAAAATGCTCAACATTTAGTGCTATGAAAATCATAGAATTCCTTTTAAAGACTTAAAGTTATCGCTATAAACTGTTGAGCTCGAATTTTCTAAAGGAAATCACTCTAAGGCAATTTATTTATTTAACAAAAGTGAGTAGGTGAACTTGAACAACTACTTGTTCAAAACATATATCTACAAGTAAAAGTATTTTTTCCATTGGTAAAAATATAAAAAAAAAAAAAAAGCAAAAACAGTCATAACACGAGAAAATGCATGACGTTATTCTTCAAGTGTCTCTCATGGTGTGAATCTTCTTTCAAATTTAGTCTTTGATGTAACGACCCGGCCGGTCGTTTTAAGAATTAACGTCCCGATCGCCTATTAACTTCTTTCCCCGTGCTTATTTCTGATATTGTGGGTTGCCGGGAGGATTCGTTTTGTGTTTCAGAGTGTTTTGGGACACATAGTCCCTAAATGAGAGTTTTATCCTTAGAATTTGGACCGTAGTCAGAGCAGTGTGAAGACGGTCTCGGAATGGAATTCCATTGGTTCCGTTAGCTCTGTTGGGTGATTTCGGGCTTAGGGGCGTGTTCGGATTGTGTTTTGGAGGTTCGTAGCTTAATTAGGCTTGAAATGCCGAAAGTTGAATTTTTGAAGTTTCCGGTTCGATAGTGAGATTTGATATCGGGGTCGGAATCGAATTCCAGAAGTTGGAGTAGGTCCGTTGTGTCATTTGGAACGTGTGTGCAAAATTTCAGGTAATTCCGACGAGGTTTGATAGGCTTTTCGATCGAAAGCGGAAATTTGAAGTTTCAGAAATCCTTGGGCTTGGATTGGAGAGTGATTTTTGGTTTTAACGTTGTTTGATATGATTCGAGGTTGGAATAAGTTCGTATGATGTTTCAGGATTGGTTGGCAGGTTCGGTTGAGGTCCCGGGAGCCTCGGGTGAGTTTCAGGTGCTTAACGGAAGTTGAATTGGACTTAGGAGAAATATGAAGTTGGCTGAACCTGTCACAACTGCACCGCATGTATTGGACTGCAGGTGTGGCACCGCAGAAGCGGTTGAAGGACCGCAGGTGCGGTCTGAGGCGGAATTGGATTTGGCCGCAGATGCGGCCCAGGCACCGCAGAAGCGGCACCGCATCTGCGGAATGGAGGTCGCAGGTGCGGAAATTTTTGTTTAATGAAAAGTCGCAGGTGCGACTTGGTCTACACAGAAGCGGGACCGCAGGTGCGGTCCTAGAGCCGTAGATGCGATTCCACTGGTCAGAAAAATGGCAAAAACGAGGGTTTAGTCTCAAAACCTTATAAATTGATTTGGGAGCTCGGGATTGGCGATTTCGGGAGAGATTTTCACCTGGGTTTGGGGTAAGTAATTCTTACTCGGTTTTGATTAATTTCCACGAATCAATGCTTAAATTCATCCTTTAAATTCGAATCTAGGGTGAAAATTTGGAGAAAAATTGGAAAAGTTCTTAGGCCTAATTTTGGAGTTTTGATCAAGATTTTGATGTCGTATTTGAGTAATTTCTGTATATATGAACTCGTGAGAGTGTGAGTATTCCGAATTTATAAATTTTGCCCGATTCTGAGACGTGGGTCCGGGGGGCTTTTTGGGCGATTTTCCTAATTTCGCGTATTAGCTTGGAATCAGTTGAATTAGTTACTTGAAGTTATATTTACATTATGCAATTACTTTGAATAGATTTGGGCCATTTGGAGTCGGATACTCGTGGCAAGAACATGGTATTGAGTTGATTGAGCTGGTTCGAGGTAAGTGGCTTGCCTAACCTTGTGTGGGGAAACTTCCCTTAGCAATTGGTACTGTGATATATGAAATGCCTTGTACGTGAGGTGACGAGTGCGTACATGTGCTAATTGTTGCAAATCCTGTTTTCATTAAATAACTATAACTGCATTTTCTTCCCTGTTTTTACTAATTGCAATCTAAGCCTACTGTTAGCTTAGGGAAGCATGTCTAAGTGACTTAACTGCTTTACTTGCTTAAACTGCCTTATTTGAATTCTGTGCAGCATACTAGGCTAGTAATACCTGTTTTATCTTGGTATAAGATTTGTTTGAATTGAATATTTTTCGTGTTCCTGCTTTGTGTTTACTTTGGGACTACGGGCGATATCCCGGGAGATCCCCCTTGCCTGTTTATTTAGGACTACGGATGTGGTATTCCGGGAGATCCCCCTACACATTTACATTGGAACTACGGGACTGCACCCGGTAGATTCCCCCAGTACTGAGTATTTATATTTGGGACTACGGATGTGGTATTCCAGGAGATCCCATGAGCATTATGAGTTGGACTACGGGACGACACCCGGGAGATCCACTGGATATTTATATTTGGGGACTACAAGACGGTATCCTGGGAGATCCCCGGTTGTTATCTCTGTGTTGAGCTGTATTCCTTCTGTAATTATTTGTCTCTGTTGTAGTTGTTGCTACTCTTATTACCATGTGTTACTTTAATACTACTTATTTTCCTTATATATTATTGTATATGACCAGTAGGGCCCTAACCTTCCTCGTCACTACTCGACCGAGGTTAGTCTTGGCACTTACTGGGTACCGCTGTGGTGTACTCATGCCCATTCCTGCACATATTTTTCGTGTGCAGATCCAGGTACTTCGACTTAGCCCTACTACCCTTGAGGCGAGGCGATTCTCTGGAGACTTCGAGGTATATCTGCCCGTCAGCAGACCGAGGAGTCCCTTTCCATTCTCTCTTGTAGTGATAGCCCTTCTATCTTTTCTTTTGATTAAGATATTCTGGAGTTATAGCATTTTGTCATATTCATAGCTTGTGATTCATGGGATTTCGGGTTTTGGGAGTTGTTCGGTTTTGAGATATGTATTGTATATGCCGAGCGGCATCTTAACACTTTTATATTTGTTATCTTTCGTTTTTATTAGTTTTTCCGTTTTTGTTTCTTTTTCCGAAATTGTTAGGCTTACCTATTGTAGGGACTAGGTGCCGTCACGACATGTTCACGGAGGGCGAACTTGGATCGTGACATTTGAACTCCAAATGAATTTAATTTTGGTTATACATTTACAATAATTGTGACATTACGACTTAGAGAAAATTAAATTGAGCGCCACAACACAAAATAAAGATTACGACTAAACATCAACATTCATTCTTTTCATTGACTTATATTTTTTTATTTTTTTTTATTTTATCACTCAAGCACATTTATTATTCATATGATTTTTTTAAAATTTATATTTCTTACTATGGGGTACACGCGCAACGCGCGTTTAAGACTAGCATTTCTATATCTCTGAAACAATTTATAACTAGAATAAAATAATGATACTTAGATAAACCGATTTATAATTCGTGAGCATATATTTGTTCTTTAAATAAGAAAACAAGGACAAATAAATTGGTGGATGTATATACGAATTTGGGACATAGTTTGAATTTTCAAATTTTCGTTTTCAAGTTTAGCTTTTTTGACTTGTATAGTGTTATAGTGAGCACTTAAATTGTTCTTTAATAGATGTTATTCCTATTTCTAATAAGTTTGATGCACTTGACTGTTATTTCAGTTTGATTTGAAGCTTCAATGAACTTGATTTTTTTTTTAGTGAAGTACCAAAAACAAGTTTGACATCTCAAAATCAACCTAATCGAGAAGAAACTGTAGACCAATCAGAAATACCGTTGCATTCAGCTAAGAGACAACAACTTGATTTAAATGCTCTAACTCTTGATGCAGCTGAAAGAACTCCAATTTTGAATTATCATCCAAACCATCGTGATGAAATAAGGAGGAAATGCCTTCGAATTGGTCCATGCCAACCTCGAAATCATGACTTCCCTCAATCTAACTTTTTCGGATCAAAGCGTCGTTTTGTTTCAAAACGGTTTGATGATTATGGTGACTGGTTGGAGTATAGTGTTAGTACAGGTGCGACATATTGTTTACCTTGTTGTTTATTTAAAGGTGATAATATTCATCAAGGTGGAGGTGATGTATTTTCAAGTAAAGAGTTTAGCAATTAACATAAGATCAAAGACAACTTTTCAAAGTATATTGGGGGGCCAAGTAGTTTTCATAATCAAGCAAAAAAAATTATGAAGATTTAATGCAACAATAATAGTCCATTCATGTTGCATTTGACAAGCAATCTGATCAAATGAAACATGAATATTGGCTTCGCTTAAATTCTTCAATTGATGTAGTAAGACTTCTCTTGAATCAAGGATTGGCACTCCGTGGTCACGATAAAAGTGAATTGTTATTGAATAGGGGTAACTTTCTTGAAGTTCTTTTATGGTATCGAGATAGATGTGAAAAGATTAAGACTTTTGTGTTGCAAAATGCTCCAAAAAATAATAAGATGACTTCTCCAGACATTCAAAAATAAAATTGTAATTGTATGTAAGATAGAAACAATGAGGGCTATAATAGAGGATCAAAATGGTGATTACTTTTCTCTAGTAGTTGATGAATCTTTTGATGTGTCACGAAAAAACAAATGGCTATTTTTTTAATATGTTGATAGAAAAGAATTTGTGATGAAAGCATTTATTGGACTTGTTCATATTCCTGATACTAGTGTTTTATCCCTGAAGAAAGCAATTGTTGGCGTACTTGCTTATCATTCATCAATTTTATCTTCTGTACGCGGAGAATATTATGACGGGGCAAGCAATATGCAAGGTGATATCAATGATTTTCAAATGTTGATTAGACAAGAAAGTGGATCGGCTCATTCTATTCATTGTTTTGCTTACCAACTTCAATTAACTCTTGTGGCGGTTTCAAAAAAGTATGTTCAAGTGGGAGAACTTGTGTTATTGGTTTCAAATATTTTAAATATATTGGGAACTTCTTTTAAATGTATGGATGAACTTAGAGAATCTCAAAAAGAAAACCTCCAAGAGGCATTAGATATGGGTGAGCTAGAAATAGGTAGAGGCTCGAATCATGAGCTTGGTCTTGTTAGAGCCGGTAATACATGTTGGGGATCTTACTACAAGTCGTTTGAAAATTTTATACTTTTGTTTGACTCTATTATTGACGTACTTGATACTCTTGTTGAAGATGCAAGTACTTTAGATAGAAGAGCTAAGGTAGCAGGATATCTTAGAAGTTGCCAGACGTTTGAGGTTGCTTTCATGTTGAATTTTATGAAAGATATTTTGGGAGTCATATATTTTCTTAATATATCGCTCCAGAAAAAGGAGCAGGATATTGCTAATGTCATGATACGTGTTGAAGTAGAAAAAAAAAGACTTCAAGAGTTAAGAGTTTGTGGATGAGATCCACTTAAAGATAAGGTATCTACATTTGTTATCAAGCATGATATTCAGATACCCGATTTTGATGAGCCATATTCTAACTCCGGAAGATCACGATGTAAACTTGTTGATCATACAGCTTTATGTCATTATCATGTGGATGTGTTTTATAAGATTATAGATTTCCAACTTCAAGAACTTAACAGTTGTTTCAATGAGGTGACAAGTGATTTGTTTCATGGAGTAGCCTACCTGAATCCAGTGACTCATTTTCTAGTTTTGACATCGGGAAGATAGTGAGAATGGCTAAATTATATCCTGATGACCTTGATTAACATAAATTAGGTGTACTTGAGAATCAACTTGCTAATATATTATTGATGTACGTGATGCTGATCAAAGGTTATCCAATTTAGGTGAACTTGGTGAACCTTCAAAAAGCTAGTTGAGACAAAGAAAATATCACTTATCCTCTTGTATTTTGCTTAGTGAAACTTGCTTTGCTTGTGCCAGTTGCCACTACAACTGTTGAAAGAACTTTTTTTTCTATAAAATTTATCAAGAATGACTAGCGGAATCGAATGGACGATGAATTTTTAGACGGTTGCATAGTGTCTTACGTAGAAAATAAAGTATTTCGTACTATTTCTAATGAGTTTGTTACAAAAATATTTCAAGAGATGAGACCTCATAGAGTACAAATGTAATAATATATTTGAATTGTTCTTTCACTAGTAGTAGTTTTGTTGATTCCTTTATATTGATTTTGATCTATACATAGGCTAATTCTGTTAAAGTATTTATATAATATTTTGGTGCACCCATCGAAAAAAAGTTATTTACTTATCCAAAGGTAGAAATGCAAGGTAAGATTGCGTACAATAGACCCTTGTAGTCCGGCCCTTCTCTAGACCCCGCGCATAGCGGAAGGTTCGTGCATCGGGCTGCCCTTTTTTAAATCCAAAGGTTGAACACCCTTCGTGAATTTCTTGGATACACTACTGATTACGATAATATACTTCGACTTCTATTTATTGAATCATTTGGTTACTATTATACAAAGCTATAATCGTGGTTATAATCCAGATGTAGTTGTTGATAATTATAGAAAAAGAAATATTATCCACCATTGAAGAAGCTCTGAAGCTTGGGTTTGGGAATAGAAAGCTTAATATAGTTGTTTGGATTTTGATTTGGATGAGTATTATTACAATTTGTTGTAAATGCTTGTAAGAATTAGAAGCTAAAGTTTAAGTTCACTTCAAACTGATGTGATGTGATTTTGGTAGCTTGTTGAGTGTGTTTCAGCTTTAACAAGTTAGCAGTCGTAAGGCCATATTTGGTTGTATAAAATAGGATGCAACTTACACCCTTTTAAACCTTAAATATGTAATTATTATAAATATTTAATGGATAGAATTCTTAATGGGTAGATCAAGATAACTATTTTGATTCCAATAAGTATTCCTGATTTTTTCCCTTTGAGCGGGAGGAGACAAAGGGGGTGATCACGCCCAACTACACCTTATAAAAAGGACTAAGCGGCCGCTGCAAATGTATAATCCGGTTCAGTTCGGAGTCGAATGCCACAGAGAACTAACCTATTTACTACAACTTTTGACACTGCTAATGAATAGCTCAAACAATCCCCAGATGCAAGATTTTTAATGGATAATGAGTATAATTTAGTTAACTAATGAAAAACAATAATAAAACTAGCAATAACCAAGAATAGAGTTGAATTCAATGATAAAATGGTCTAGGGTTATTGATTTCCCCAATTGTCGGATTAATTCCTAATACATTAGCTATAATCTCGCCGTAATACTCTATACGAAATATGAGTTCTAGGTTACCGCAATTATCTCTCGATCAATTACGATAATTTACTAGAAGCATTCTCTCAAACTACTCTAGTTAACAATTTATGCAACTCAGAATTATTCCACCAAAGCTTCGTTATCTCTAACCCTGCTTTTAAATTCAAGTAATTAATCTCTTAACTTACCTGAAAGTGGTGTTGCTCAACAACAATCTAACCCAGTGTTCTTTCTCATACAACACAAGGTAACTAGACACGATTAATCAAGGGCCTTTTCAATTAATCACAAGAAAACACATAGTTGAACAATTATTGAATAAGAAACGGCTTAACTATATTAAAACGTAATCAAGACTTCATCCAACAATTGGTTCCATCAACCCTAGATTAAATGTTTAGCTACTCATGATAAAACAAGATAAAGCCATAAAATAATTCATAGTTCACAAAATAATGATAACAGGAAGAAGAATGAAAAACTCTAATGGTGTCTTGATCTTCTCACACTTGTTCTTGCCTCCAATTGAGTCTAAAA
This sequence comes from Nicotiana attenuata, assembly GCF_001879085.1. Taxonomy (NCBI): domain Eukaryota; kingdom Viridiplantae; phylum Streptophyta; class Magnoliopsida; order Solanales; family Solanaceae; genus Nicotiana; species Nicotiana attenuata. Next base: position 42,289 of record NW_017671047.1, read on the forward strand.
ACAAGCTTAACCTTGACTTGGGCGAGTTTGTTGAGTTTATATAGGATAAGCTTCCCACGCTTTACACTTTGGCCCCTGGACTTTCTTGGCATTCTCTAGATCGACCGCGGTCGTTTTAGACAATTCTCTAGCCCTACCGCGGTCGCGGTGGACTGTTTCTCATTTTTTTTCTTCGCCTTTTCTTGCTCGTTTTCATCCGGGCTTTTCTCAATTGGCCTTGTATCGACATATTTGACCCTAAAACACTCTATATCCTCCTCCTAACTCGGAGTAGCTCCTGCAAAGCATAAATACCTCAATTAGAGCATTTTGTTATCATTTAGCACTTAAAACATCAATAAAGTATGGTTAACTTAGAGCATAAATAGCATCTATATCGCATAATATAGGCTACTATCAACACCCCACACTTAAACCGTTGCTAGTCCTCTAGCAACAAAACCACACTCTATGGCCTAATCATCACTGGTCACTTCCCTACTCCTTATACCAAGAATAATTCACATGGGTAGACTACCTTAGCGTAACATCCTAACCTCAAGAGTGGACTCTCTCTCTAGCCACATAATGTCCCTAACCGGCTTTCATACTCTCAGTCAGGGATCCAGACTTACCTTCCCTTCATGAATCACGTGCCTACTCACCACAAAAGAGACTTGTGTCATGGTCATTATAATTCACACACTGAGGAGTTCAAATACGTAAGATTTCACTCACCCTCATAAATAAATTCTTATGCCACAAACAATGCACCATAGGCTTGCCCGTAGTGTAATACTCGACTAATCGATGCCATTTGGTCTAGAATCAAGTAGGACTTTATTTGGTTGTAATGTTGGCCGCGGGACAGGTAGGATACATATGGGTATCGTGACTACACCTCCCTAAGCACTTCAATACATTTTTCACTTTTTAGCCCATACCTTTGTCAAACCTTCATTCCACCTTTACATCATTTAGTTAAACCCCCTACTACTTTAAGCACACTTTCTCTTTTAAAAGCCACCGCCATTTTGAGACTTATTCTTTTAAAAATTATTCAGCTCAGTCTCTCTCTCTCTCTCTCTCTCTCTCTCTCTTTTATTTTTATCAATGACTTCTTAGTTACACTCAAAAGCCCAACCAACCACCCCACACTTTAACTTTTCCATATTCATTACAATTCAAGTGCTTCTAAGAGGTGATAGGGTTCAAAAAATAGACAATTCAAAACTTGGGTAAGGCTTGTAATGTGGTTGCCAAAGAAACAGGATTACAGGCTCAAAGAGGTTAACTAGGATATATACAATCAGGTGGTTGAAAACATATATAGATAGGTTCAATAAGGAAACGCCTGTATCACTTTCCAGACCAATTAAGACTACCATTTCACTTCGTACACACATAGGGCAAGTTCTAGGCATTGAGTGTTAGCATAGAATACACAAAGCCTCACTCACACATGGCACATGACTCAATTCAGTTAGGACCATCAGACACTCTGCTCAAGGTGCTTAAGCAAACTCAAGAACACACAATTTAAGGCTTTATTGCTAGAGTCAACTAATGAGCCTAAGTGTCACACTAAAGCAATCTCTGTTCAAGGTACTATGGAGTTAAGGGATCCTATTTCTATTCTTTCCTCGCCCAAAAATTCCTAAACTAAAAAAAAAAAGAAGAAAAACAAACTAACTACACCCGGTTCAAATGGAAACCCTTGGAAAAGAACGGTTTAAAGAAAAACCAAGGGGGAGTTGATACACTACCTAACAGAAGAATATCTTTTTTTTCCGACTTAAGTCCCTCAAGAGACCCGTCGAGAGGTGTCCGTCTTCGGGCCAAGTCAAAGTTAATTAACAGCACCCAAAAATACCAAACAAATCTGTACAATTGTAAAACAAAAACAACCGTCCCCCACCCCACACTTAAAGATTTGCCATGTCCCCATGTTAAAGAAATTAAAGCAGAGTAAGGTAAGGGGACTTCCCTGGTGCTCAGTCCTGATCGGAGACGGTGCTAGGATAGAGGTGACACGCTCGTCCTAGCGTCCGGAGCCAGCCCATGATCTTTTTCTTTGACCTAGCACTTTGAGTAGCCAAAGTGTCAACTCTAGCACTCAGGTCATTGACTCCACGTGATCGCAATTTTCCAGCCTTGATAGATGGTCAGCTACTTGGTTTTCTATCCCCTTTCGATCTCATATTTCTACATCGAATTCCTGCAACAACAAAACCCAGTGCATCAATCTAGCCTTAGATTCTTTTTTTTTGCAAACAGATAACTAATTGCTGCATAATCGGTATGGACTATGACTTTCGTTCCCACCGAGTATGCCCGAAATTTTTCAAAGGCCCATACAACAGCTAACAACTCCTTTTCAGTGGTGGTGTAATTCAGCTGTGCATGAACCAATGACTGTGACATGCAACGAGACAACGCAACAAACAGACATAGATTCAGAGGAAGATGATATACCGGAAGAGATTGTTAAAGGAGTTGAGAATTTTTAGAACAGACCTAAGTCCAACCTGGACGAGACTGAGATTGTTAACCTGGGAGATGTAGAAAACATCAAAAAAACACGAATCAGCGTTCATCTGTCACCATCAAAAAAGGAAGAATACACAGAGTTTCTAAGAGAATATGAGGACATATTCGCCTGGTCGTATGATGACATGACTGGGCTAAGTACATCTATTGTGGCACACAAACTGCCGACTGATCCAACATGTCCACCGGTGAAGCAGAAGCTCATATAATTCAAGCCAGATATGAGTTTGAAAATCAAGGAAGAAGTCACCAAGCAGGTCAAAGCCAAAGTTCTCAGGGTAGTAGAATATCCAACATGGTTAGCCAACATTGTGCCAGTACCGAAGAAGGATGGGAAGGTCAGAGTCTGTGTCGACTACCGGGACCTCAATCGGGCCAGTACAAAAGACGACTTCCCCTTGACAAACATACACATCCTGATTGACAATTGCACCAATCATGAGTTGCAATCATTTGTAGATTGTTTCGCGGGTTACCATCAGATATGGATGGATGAAGAAGATGCTGAGAAAACGGCTTTCATTACACCGTTGGGGATGTACTGCTACAAGATAATGCTATTCGGGTTAAAGAATGCAGTTTGCCACGGTCAGCTTTATTAGAACAGAATGTCAAAAGCTTTCAACAAGAGGGTCAAGCCAAGACGGTTCATACCAGGGCAACTGGTGTTAATGAAAATTTTCCCGCATCAAGATGAGGCCAAAGGGAAATTCTCTCCCAATTAGCAGGGTCAATACATGGTTCACCTGGTTCTGACAGGAGGAGCCCTTATACTTGTAGAAATGGATGGAGAAGTTTGGCCAAAACCAATCAATTCAGATGCAGTCAAGCGCTACTATGTGTAATCTTATGCTTTCCTATATGATGTATTTGAACTACGTCTGACCTGATTCCCGTTTAAGAGGGGATATGTAGGCAGCCTTAGGGGTTCGGTAACCTTTTTTAAAATTTTTATTCCCCCCGCAATTGGAAACTGGGGCAGAATTTTGAGGAGGACCCTCAAAATTCCGAAGTAACTTCAACCGATCATCGCAAGCAGCCGTCAGAAGTATCAACCCATTAAACTGGGGCAGAATTTTGAGGAGGACCCTCAAAATTCCATAACAAGAGAGGTTACAATGTCCTGAGCCACGTCACAGTCGTCGGTTCATTTAAAAACTATTTCTTAAAAATATACTTATGTTGTATCTTTAACAAACTCATGCATATTTATTGTCAAAATCGCTTTGTTTAGCAACGCTACCCCCATGATACATACCGTGTCATCATATTAGAGCCGAGCAGATCAATTAAAGTCAGCGGAAACACGAACTAACCTTTCCCCTTTACAAAACTCACGATTTTTCTTTGGATGCAGGCACCCAAATCGCAAAAACATATATTATGCACTAGTACTGTTCAGGAATACAACTCTCAGAACTGTCACACCTATTCACAGTGCTATCCGCATACAGTACCCCCAGTAGCCACGATATCGCAATCGGCTATCAACTATCAGCTAAGAAACTCTATTACTATTCACTTTTTATTTCTGCATTGCATAAGGCTACCATTCTGCCTTCTGAGACTAAGCACTGTCTCCATCTGCATTTCTGCATTGCATAAGGCTACCATTCTGCCTTCCGAGACTAAGCACTGTCTCCATCTGCATTGCATATGGCTACCATTCTGCCTTCCGAGACTAAGCACTGTCTCCATCTGCATTTCTGCATTGCATAAGGCTACCGTTCTGCCTTCCGAGACTAAGCTCTACCTCCATCTGCATTTTCTGCATTGCATAAGGCTACCATTCTGCTTTCCGAGGTCAAGCTCTACCTCCATCTGCATTTTCTGCATTGCATAAGGCTACCGTTCTGCCTTCTGAGGTTAAGATCTACCTCTATTTGCATCGGCTGAAAGATCGCTACCTTTATTTATGTCCTGCATCGGCTGAAAGATTGCCACCTTTATTTATGTCCTGCATCGGGTGAAAGATCGCCACCTTTATTTATGTCCTACATTGGCTGAATGATCGTCACCTTTATTTATGTCCTGCATCGGCTGAAAGATCGCCACCTTTATTTATGTCTTGCATCGGCAGAAAGATCGCTACCTTTATTTATATCTTGCATCGGCTGGAATATCGCCATCTTTATTTATGTCTTGCATCGGCTGAAATATCGCCACTTTATTTACGCTTTCATGGGCTGAAAGATCGCCACCTATTGCATTGCATGGGCTGAAAGATCTCCAAATTTGTCCAAAGGTGTCAATGTTCGGAGGCACCATTCGCATAGCCCGAGAACGCCATGCCATGGCCTGAGAACCCCTTTTAATCTCTTGCATATCATTATTCAAAGGCATCATAGTTCGGAGGCATCATTCTTATAGCCCGAGAGCATCATTTCTTAGCCTGCGAATCCTTTATTATATGCTTCATGGCCCAGGACATCATGGTCTAAGGACGTCATCCTAACTGTCCGAAGACAGCATTCATGGTCTGACGGGAATTTGCATCACGTTTAATTTTTCCGCACGATATACGCTTGTATTTCTTGTTTGCATGTAAACATGCGAGCAACGACCGTTTCAGCAGGAGCGATCACGCTCCAGTTCCCGCAGCCCTGTCAGACTTTAATCATCCATCCAAACCTAAATATCGCGTCCGTTCTTGAAAGATCTCCATCGGCATATCCCGCCAATGGATCCAGAACTACATATGGCCTGATTCCTGTAAGACCAGGGATATGTAGGCAGCTCAGGAACCAGAGCACGGTCAACCTCTTCAAACCGTTTCACTCGGTCAAAATTGGCCATCATATCTTTACCCGACAACTCTTCCATCCTTCCCGGGTAAAGAGGGGCAGCTGTTGATACCCAATTTTTCCCTGTATATTCTATATATGCAAATTACTTTCAAAATAGCATACATATGCATATATAAGTATGCCCAAATGTTTTATGTATTTTTCCTAATTGTTAAAGGATTTTTTAATTAATTTATTGTCCTATTTTGACAGTACAAAAACCAATAATTGTTCCTCAAATTATCATTTTGGTGAATAACTTATTTTATTCTCATATTTATACCAAAATATAGCTAAGATAATTTTTGCGCATTTTTACAAATTTATTTAGTAATTTTAAAGCTAAATTGCATACAATTGCAATTTTAGCCTATTTTGAGATTTAAAGCATTTTGTAATTATGAAATCGGTTCCAGTATTTTTCTTTTAATATTTATATATTATTAATCAATTTAGTACCTTTAATTTATTTCCAAAAATTATCTTACTATTTTTATAAAATAAAAAGGGAAAAAGTGGCTATTTTAAAGTTAGCCTTGTTTCATTTCAATTATAGCCCAAATCAACCCCCAATTAAAACCCAATTTCAATCTTAAACGGGCTAACCCAATTCCGATTTAACCCGCCCCTGACCTAACTAAAACCTACCCGACCCAGATCCCCCTCCTATCCTGGCCGTTGATCTCAGAGATCAACGGCCCCTATTCATTCTTGCCTTTTTTAATCCAAACGACTACCCTAATCCCCCCATTCCTCATCTATCAGCCGCCTCTAAACACCCCACTCTCTCAAACTCTCTCGAATATTCTCAAAACTCTAATCGTCTCCTACCGTCTCCAACCTCGAAACCACCGGAATCCATGGCTTCTCAGGCCATGGGAGGCTTAAACTCACCTCCCTTTGCTCTTATACGCTTGGTACTTGAAGGTTCGAGGTCTGACCTCGAATGTGTTCGTTTAGATCTCCACCGATCCAAGGTTCTACGACCATCTCCGGCTTTGCTCCGACGTATCCTGGTCTTCTGAGCCTGATTCTGATCTTCTCCGACTCAGATCGGACCTTTTCAAAGCCTTTCTCATTTTAGGGTTCTTCTGAAACCCTAACTATTCGAGGTTTTCTCCAATTTTTCTTACATCTGTTGTGTATCCGTGCTTTATTTGAGTTTTCAAACGGTTTCCCCAACTTTCTTTCGAAAAATTACTTTCAAAATCGATTCTTTTTCGATTTAGGGTTTTCTGAAATGCTTAAAATATTTCTCCGACTTTTCTTTTCCCTTTCTTTGTGTGTATTTGTCTCTACTGTGCTCATATATTTCCTTTCTACCGCACATGTTCTTCTGTGCTTTTTAATATTTCATTTTCTTACTATGTCGCTGTACCTTGCTCTCACATGTTTATCTTACTGTGTTTCCTATATCATGTTCTCGCATGCTTTCTACTGTGTTCTTGTGCTTTTTCTTTTACCATGTTCTTATATGGTCTTTTACTGAGTTTTATACTCCGTTCATGAATGTTCTCTACTGTGTTCTATATGCTCCACGCTTGTGTTTCTTCTACCATGTTTTCCATATTATGTTCTCATGGGCTTTCTACTATGTTCTGGTATTTCTTCTACTATGTCCTGCTATACTATACCTTTCTACTGTGTTCTTTGATATTTTCCTTCTACTGTTCCTTGTTTAGGTTTTTTCTGAGAAAAAACTTTCTTAAGCATGTTTCTTCTACTCTTTCTACTGTGTTTGCATGTGTTCTCATGAGTTTCTGAAAGAAACCCCTGCGCATGTTTCGACTACTTGCTTCCTCGTCTCTGTATTTGATTCAAGGTGGAAACCCTAGAATTTGGGGGTTCTGCCGAGGTTTGGTCATGTGATTGAACTAGGGTTCTATTTTAGAACCCTTGACTCTCTCAGACTAACTTTTGAGTTTTTGAACTAAGTCTGAACTTCTTTGCTTATATACAACCCTGAACTTTTAAATTTTTCTACACTAGACTGTTTTACTGATGACAGTTCTTTCATGTTTAAACATGTCTGTATGCTTTATATGTGTGATAAATCTTTCTTCAAAGAGGTTTTCAAACTAGTGATTGACTCACAATTCCTTTTTAATAGGTCTAATTGATTGTTTTCCTTAAGTGAAAACCTTTTCCATCTTTCTGACTTGGTTCATTCATACCAAATCTCAGACCTTGTGATTTGTTGGCTGTTAATTGATTTTCTTTCCTTAAATTGTACAACCGTGTATTTCAGAGACCTTGTCCTTAAATAACCTTTATGTATTTACCCTCAATTGCATGCTTTACACAAGTGTTTGATTAATTTCTTTCCTTAATTGTTTTATATCCGTTTGAATTTGAATCCCTTAATTAAAGGGAGTCTTATGTGATTGATTTGCAATCAGTCTTCAATTATTTTCTTACCTTATTTCCTCATGACTTCCACACTATAAATACACGACCCCTCTTTTCACAAAGCACACACAATTAGCACATTTGAGACCTCACAATTTCACAATCTCTCTTGAACTCACACTCATAGTATTCTTTCTTCCTGTTTGCACTTTGGCTTTTACAAGACTACTGCTCTTCTTACTTGTTTCTTTGAAACGGGTATGTCCTAATTTTAGTTTTCAGCATCACCCCAATGTGTTTACGTACAGTCTTTATATCCATGTCTACTTTATTGTCTATTCAATATTTAATTTAGCATGCCTATGTTCTATTGCCTGTTTCTACTGTGAATCTTTGCTCCCTATCCCATTACCCCTATATGTTTGTGAGTAGTGACTTAGGGCATGGCAACAGCAGTCGTTGTCCATGAACTGGGTTCTGAATTAATGAGGTCCTAGCCTCTAAAACAGGCTGGAGGGTATGCCAACACATCCCATTGCTAGGTACGCCCATCAGCCTGCTCTTCTTGTGTTCTTGCAAATTCCCCACTTCCCTATGCCCCTATGTGCACTGATTTTAAGCTATTCCCTTTTCCTCTCCGCTTTCAGATTTCCCCTTCTGCACTTACACTCTCTGCCCCTCTCTTGTGAGCCTTGCTTTGGGACCTTGAGTTCCCTCTGAACTGGGACACTTGAGGGCTGGCCCTTCCACACTGCACTATGTCTTAATCCTGTAATATATTTGGGTGTGAGCACTGCCCGGAGTCCACATGAGGCTCTTAGGGAACTCTGACACACCCCAAATGAGAGAAAGGCTTTTGAAATCGGATCTTTGGAGTTGGTTCATCTCATGTTTCAGACAAGGAGCCTGAATTAGGCTACCTTTGGTTGTACTTTTAATTTCTGATGTAATTTTGCTTTTCTTATTCCATTCTGGGCTGTAATAACTTTGTAATAAACTTTCGGGGATTTTTAGTGAAAAGGGAGGGGTGACTATGCATGAAAAGGGTAGATAACTTGCCTATAGGAATCTCTAATTTCAGATTTTTTTCCATATAGTTACCATGCCTATAAGATTTCTGCACTTTCATATAGTTACCATACCTATAAGATTTCTACACTTTCATATAGTTACCATACCTATAAGATTTCTGCACTTTCATATAGTTACCATGCCTATAAGACTTATGCATTTTCATGTAGTTATCATGCCTATAAGATTTCTGCATCTCATTTAGCTATCATGTCTATAAGAAACTCTGCATTCTCATTTAGATACCATTACTATAGGGATTCTGCACTTTCATGTAGATATTATGTCTATAGCTTCTGCACACGCACGTAGAGAATATGCCTATAGGTCTTTTCTGATTCTTGCATACCCGCTTTTCACTAGGCAAACGTGTTTATAGGCCTTGAATAAAACAATGCAACACCTATATATCATGCTATAGGATTTCTGCACTCTTCTATGTCTATAACAATGTTCTAAGTTGGCAAACACATAGAAAGCATGCCGATAGGGATTCTAATTCAAATCTGAATAGCCTCTCTCGCTTATGAGTCTAAAAGTAGCAGTAATAATGCATTACCAACAGCAGAACTCGTGTTTTTTTTAAATTCCTTTTAACGAGCAGCTTCCCTTTAAATCATCATGTAATCAGCTCCTTTTCTTATTTCTGAAATCTGTAGACATCATTCCTATAGGTTTTCGTCTTTCACTTAGGCAAGCCTTAGGGTAAAAGTTATAAACTGCAACAGTCTTTATTAATTACAACCAGTGGGCAGGTCTAACTCGGACTTCTTATCTGAAAATATGTGATAAATCAGCCTGCTTTAACTTTTAAGTTTAATCAGACCCTAATCAGTACGTGTAAGACATGCTAAACTATATGCTTTCTCTGATCTAAAGAGGTCTATTTGAGCCTTATGTGTTTGAATGCCTTTCCCATATTTGCTCTATGTGTTTTGATTGTCGCCCTAGAATTTTGTCCTTTTAAAACTATAAAACCTCATACCCTTTCCCTTTAGGATTAGTAGTCCCAAATGCCTCTGGGACTGATAGGATTGGAGCGGTAATAGCATGCAATAAGTGAAACGAGACCATTCCGCGTTTAATACCTTAACGGGGTGGGAAAGGGTAGATATGGATATGATGACCACGCGATAACACCACGTGTATAAGTGGTTACCGGGTGTTGTATGGGGTGATCCATATTATTTATAAACCCAGGACCCCCCTCCCCCTCTCTTTTACTTGTTTATTTCATTGTTTATTTTCAAACTATTTTTTTCTCTCAAAATTCAGCTTTTCTTTCGTTTCTTTTTCACTCCATCTATTTGCAACCATTATGTGAAAATCCCCTCTTATTTGAAGCCTTATTTTTCTATATGTTATTTGTACCCTAAAGTCACAACAATAGCTTGGCCGGGAACCACACTAGTGGATTCTGAGGGGTGCCTAACACCTTCCCCTTGGAATAATTTCAAGCCCTTACTCAATCTCTGGTTATCCAAACAAAACCCTTCTTAGTGTCCTAATGCACTTTAATCATTAGGTGGCGACTCTTCACTTCTCTTAAACCCAATTCCCAAAAGGGAACGAGTTGTCCTCCCAAATGTCATAAACCCGATTTCGCTGGAAAAAGGGGGCATCGACAAACCTCCCATGCAACTCTAGACAACCTTCGCAGCTTCGTCTTAAAGGAGCAATATGCAAAAAAATACGTCTCAAATATCCACAAAATCTCATAAAGTGTTCACTTACCATAAGGCCAACAATAATCCCAGAAATAGGAAAATACACCATAGTGTTAATCCCGATACTGAGGAATGTACCACCCCTACAGGAGGATACTCAGCTTGCCCTAGTCCTCAGGGAGACACCCTAACCTGGCACGACCCGAATTTCCCACCATCGGGACCGTGATGGCGCCTAACCTTTCGGTTGCTAGGCAAGCCACAATTAGAGATTTGTATGTTAACTCTTAAACAATGCAGTATATAACCACAATTAAAACATGACGGATTAAAGGAGTGAAAATTTTTTATAATAACCTAAGTAATTATACACAACTACCCTGAATCTGGTGTCACAATTCACGAACTTATAAGAGTCACTACAAATAACTGGCTGAAGGAAAGTACAACTATTTTCGAATTAAAAGAAACAGTAAACTGAAATAACTAGAAGGGGACTCCAGGGCCTGCGAATGCCGACAGATCTACCTTGGGTCTCCTGTGAGATTGAAGTTAGCAGCTCAACTCGGGTCAACACAGTCCAGTACCAAAATCTGCTTAGGAAGTGCAGAGTGCAGTATCAGAACAACCGACCCCATGAACTGGTAAGTGATGAGCCTAACCTCGGCGAAGTAGTGACGAAGCTAGGACCAGACACATTCATAAACCTGTGCAGTTAAACAATGTACGACCACAATAACAACTAATATAAGCTGAACAAATAATAACGGGAGGGGAAACATGCTGAGGGGATTGCAAGATAAAGAGTCACAACAGTAAAGAAATTTAAGCAGCTAGTACACCTCGAATCAGTAATAACAAATAAACACAGCAACAAAAAATGCACGGCATCACCCTTCGCTCTTTTACTCTCAACCTCACTAGATAATCAATAAAAGAATGGTACGGCATCACCCTTCATACTTTTACTCTCTTCCTCACCATATAAATCAAATTAGAATGGCACAGCATCACCCTTCGTGCTTTTACTCTCATCCTAACCATATAAATCAAATAAGAATAACACGGCATCATCCTTCGTGCTTTTACTCTCATCCTCACCATATAAATCAAATAAGAATGGCACAACATCACCCTTTGTGCATTAACACTCTCCCTCACCGAAACAAAAAACAATAATAACAGGGAGATAGAAATAACTACAGCAAGTCTTACTTCAACAATTACTTCCACAATGTCAACCTCGACTTTGAGTCAATACTCAATCTATACCAAAATTCGTACATATGATAAGAACAATCAACATAACAATAAACTAGTCTAAGCATGGATAATATGATCACGGTAAGCTACAATTTTATGAGTAAGACTCACTGGCATGTTATGGCTCAACAACAATGCATAGGTACTCGTCACCTCACCTATACGTTGTTCTCAACATTCAAACACGTAGCAAATTGGCAAATAAGACCTAATCCCTCAAGCCAAGATTAACCACGACACTTAGCTCACTCTAACGGCCAAACTCAAAGCTCAATCACTGCTTTTCCCTTCACACAAGCCTCCGGACCAATAGAATCTAGCAAATTACCAACCAAACAATTCAATTTAAGCCTTAGGAACTACACAATATTGCAAGGAATTCAATTTAGGCCATTTTAAAAAAGTCAACAAAAATCAACAACCGGGCCCGCTTGGTTCAAACCCGAAATGCAGACCAAAACCCGGTTACCCATTCACCCCCGAGCCCAGATATATAATTGGTTTTGGAATCCAACCTTAATTTAAGGTCTAGATCCCCAAATTTTGAAATCCCTAGTTTCTATCCAAAAATTCTCAATTCCACCATGAAAATCTTAGACTCTAGGTTGAAATCTTGTAAAGTGAAGTGAAAGATTGAAAGAAGTGAGTTAAGAATCACTTACCTATGATTTGGGGAAGAAGTGGTCTTTGGAAAATCGCCTAGAGGGTTTCTTGTTTTGAAAATTCTGAGAAATGAACAAAAATCCAGTCTAAGTTATGTTTTACACAGCTGCAGATGTCGCATTTGCGACCTGAGCTTCGCAATTGAGAAGCTCGCAAATGCGAAGGGACCATCGCAAATGCGAGGTCCTTCACATCTCTATTGTCTTCCCACTTGCGAAGATAAGTTCGCAATTGCGAACTTGAATCTTCGTAAATGCGACAAAAAAATCGCATTTGCGATCACTGCCCCTCCAGCTTTACTTCGCAAATGAGAAGCTCGCAAATGCGAACCCCTCAGAGTTCCCAATTGCGATGCCTGACCTTGCAATTGCGAGATTAGGGGCCTGCAACACCATCAGTTACACCAGCAATTATTTCCATGTTCAAATCACTCTGTAGCCTCTCCGAAACTCACCCGAGCCCTCGGGGCTCCAAACCAAACATGCACACAAGTCTTAAAACATCATGCGAACTTGCTCGTGCGATAAAATCGCCAAAATAACACCTAGATGCGATAAAATCGCCAAAATAACACCTAGAACTACGAATTTAGCACCAAATGAAAAGAAATTCTCAAGAACACTTTGAAATTTCTATTTTCTCAATCGTACGTCCGAATCACGTCAAACCAACTCCGTTTCTCACCAAATTTCACAGACATGACTTAAATATTATATTGAACCTGTACCGGGCTGCGGAACCAAAATACTTACCCGATACTAACAAGATCAAGCATTAACAATTTTTAAATAAAGTTCATAACTTGGGCAAGGGACCTTCGAATCCGATTCCGGGCATACGCCCAGGTCCCATATTTCCATACGAACCCACCGGGACTGTCAAAACATGAGTCCGGGTCCGTTTACTCAAAACGTAGACCTAAGTCAACTAAGTCAACTTTTAAAGGTAAAAATTATTATTTTCATCAACTTTCAACATAAAAGCTTTTCGGAAACATTCCGGACTGCGCACGCAAATCGATGAGGGATAAAATGAGGTTTTAAAGGCCTTGGAATACAAAATTTAGTTTTAAATTATAAGACGACCTTTCGAGTCATCACATTCTCCACCTCTAAAATAACCGTTCGTCCTCAAACGGACATAGAAAAGTACTTGATTTGGGAAAAAGGTTGGAATATAAACTCTACATATCGGACTTGGAATCCTAGGTAGCTGCCTCATCAGGCTAACCTCTCCATTGCACTCGAACTGAAGGATAACTCTTCGATCTCAACTGATGAACCTGCCGATCTTAAATGGCTACCGGATCCTTCTGTATGTCAAATTCTTATCCAACTGGACAGTGCTGAAGTCTAACACGTGAGATGGATCACCATGATACTTCCGAAGCATGGACACATGGAATACTGGATGTACCGCTGATAAGCCTGGTGGCAACGCAAGTTTGTAGGCCACCTCTCTTACTCGCTCAAGGATCTCAAAAGGCCCGATGTACCTAAGGCCCGACTTTCCCTTCTTCCCAAACCTATTACACCCTTCATGGGTGACACATGGAGCAACACTCGCTCTCCGACCATGAATGCAACGTCACGGACCTTACGGTCGGCATTACTCTTCTGCCTAGACTGAGCTGCGCGAAGTCAATCCTGAATGATCTTAACCTTATCCAAGGCATCCTCTACCCAATAACCGAGCCTCCCCCAGCTCAAACCATCCAACAGGTGACCGACACCGTCTACCATATAATGCCTCATAGGGGGCCATCTGAATGCTCGAATGATAGCTCTTGTTGTACGAAAACTTCGCCAACGGCAATAACTAATCCCAAGATCCTCCGAAGTCAATAACACAGGCGCGGAGCATATCCTCCAAGATTGGAATAGTAGGCTCAGACTGTCCGTCCGCCTAAGGATGAAATGCTATGCTTAGCTCAACCCGGGTGCCCAACTCATGCTGCACTGCCCTCCAGAAATGCGAGGTGAACTACGTACCTCGATCCGAACTGATAGACACGGGCATAACATGAAGGCGGACGATCTCACGAATGTAAATCTCTTCTAACCGCTCTGAAGAATAGGAAACTGCCACAGGAATGAAATGCGCTGATTTTGTCAGTCTATCCCCAATAACCCAAACTGTATCGAACATCCTCTGAGTCGGTGGGAGTCCACAACTAAATCCATAGTGATACGTTCCCACTTCCTCTCAGGAATCTCTATCTTCTGAAGCAAATCACCAGGTCTCTGATGCTCGTACTTTACTTGCTGACAATTTAGACAGCGAGCTACATATGTAACTATATCCTTCTTCATCCTCCTCCACCAATAATGCTGCCGCAAATCCTGATACATCTTGGCGGCGCCCGGATGAATAGAATACCAGGAGCTGTGGGCCTCCTCTAGAATCAACTCACGAAGCCCATCCACATTAGGCACAGAAACTCGACCATGCATCCTCAAAACTCCATTATCTCCAACTGTAACCTGTTTGGCATCTCCGTGCCGCACTGTGTCCCTAAGGACAAGCAAATGAGGGTCATCATACTGCCGCTCCCTGATGCGCTCAAACAATGAAGACCGAGCAACCGTACAAGCTAGAACACGACTAGGCTTAGAAACATCCAACCTCACGAACTGGTTGGCCAAATCCTGAACATCTAATTCAAGCGGTCACTCACCAACTGGAATGTACGCAAGGCTGCCCATACTAGCAGAGTTCCTACTCAAAGCATCGGCCACCACATTGGCCTTCTCGGGATGATACAAGATGGTGATATCATAGTCTTTCAATAGCTCCAACCATCTCCTCCGCCTCAAATTGAGCTCTTTCTAATTGAACAAGTACTGCAAACTCCGATGATTCGTGAATACCTCATACGGCACACCATAAAAATAGTGCCTCAAAATCTTCAGCGCGTGTACAATGGCTGCCAGCTCTAGATCATGAACAGGGTAATTCTTCTCATGAACCTTCAGCTGTCGTGAAGCATATGCAATAACCTTGTCATCCTGCATCAATACCCCACCAAGTCCAACACGGGATGCATCGCAATATACCGTATAAGATCCTGAACCTGTGGGTAACACCAATACCAACATCGTAGTCAAAGCTGTCTTGAGCTTCTGGAAGCTCGCCTCACACTCGTCTAACCATCTGAACGGGGTACCCTTCTAGGTCAATCTGGTCAACGAGGCTGCCATAGATGAGAACCCCTCTACAAACTGACGGTAATAACCCGCCAATC
Organism: Nicotiana attenuata; assembly: GCF_001879085.1. Classification (NCBI taxonomy): domain Eukaryota; kingdom Viridiplantae; phylum Streptophyta; class Magnoliopsida; order Solanales; family Solanaceae; genus Nicotiana; species Nicotiana attenuata. Next base: position 57,861 of record NW_017671047.1, read on the forward strand.
CCAAGAAACTCTAGATCTCTGTAGCTGATATAGGTCTAGGGGCAGTTCTTGACTGCCTCAATCTTCTTACGATCCACCGAAATACCCTCTATTGATACAACGTGACCCAATAAGGCAATTGAACTCAACCAAAACTCCTGGCTGTCTCTCAGAGTCTGAAGAACTACCCGTAGATGCTGCTCATGCTCCTCCCGACTGCGGGAGTAGATCAAGATATCATCAATCACAAAAGAATCCGGTTAGGGTTTGAACACCCGGTTCATCAAATCCATGAATGCTGCTGCGGCAATTGTCAGCCCAAATGACATCAATAGAAACTCATAATGCCCATACCGAGTCAGAACAGTTGTCTTAGGGACATCGGATGCCCTAATCCTCAACTGATGGTAGCCAAACCTCAGATCGATCTTTGAAAACACTTTGGCACCCTAAAGTTGATAAAATAAGTCATCAATCCACGGCAATGGATACTTGTTCTTGATCTCAACTGACAAACCTGCCGGTGTAGAATGGCTACCGGATCCTTCTCGTATATCAAATCCTTATCCAACTGGAGAGTGCTAAAGTCTAACACGTGAGATGGGTCGCCATGATACTTTCGAAGCATGGACACATGGAACACTGGATGTACCGCTGATAAGCCTGGTGGCAACGCAAGTCTGTAGGTCACCTCTCTCACTCGCTCAAGGATCTCAAAAGGCCCGATGTACCTAAGGCTCTACTTTCCCTTCTTCCCAAACCTATTATACCCTTCATGGGTGACACACGGAGCAACACTCGCTCTCCGACCATGAATGCAACATCACGGACCTTACGGTCCGCATAACTCTTCTGCCTGGACTGAGCTGCGTGAAGTCTATCCTGAATGATCTTAACCTTATGCAAGGCATCCTGTACACAATAACCAAGCCTCCCCCAACTCAAACCATCCAACAGGCGACCGACACCGTCTACCATATAATGCCTTATAGGGGGCCATCTGAATGCTCGACTGGTAGCTGTTGTTGTAGGAAAACTTCGCCAACGGCAAGAACTAATCCCAAGATCCTCCGAAGTCAATAACACAGGCGCGGAGCATATCATCCAAGATTAGAATAGTAGGTTCGGACTGTCCTTCCGTCTGAGGATGAAATGCTATGCTTAGCTCAACTCGCGTGCCCAACTCACGCTGCATATTCCTCCAGAAATGCGAGGTGAACTACGTACCTCGATCTGAACTGATAGACACGGGCACACCATGAAGGCGGACGATCTCATGGATGTAAATCTCTGCCAACCGCTCTGAAGAATAGGAAACTACCACAGGAATGAAATGTGCTGACTTGGTCAGTCTATCCCCAATAACCCAAACTGTACCGAACATCCTCTGAGTCAGTGGGAGTCCAACAACTAAATCCATAGTGATACGTTCCAACTTCCACTCAGGAATCTCTATCTTCTGAAGCAAGTCAGCAGGTCTCTAATGCTCGTACTTTACTTGCTGACAATTTAGACACCGAGCTTTATATGCAACTATATCCTTCTTCATCGTCCTCCACCAATAATGCTGCCGCCAATCCTGATACATCTTGGCGGCGCCCAGATGAATAGAATACCGGGAACTATGGGCCTCCCCTAGAATTAACTCACGAAGCCCATCCACATTAGGCACAGAAACTCGACCATGCATCCTCAAAACTCCATTATCTCCAACTGTAACCTGTTTGGCATCTCCGTGCCGCACTGTATCCCTAAGGACAAGCAAATGGGGGTCATCATACTGCCGCTCCCTGATGCGCTCAAACAATGAAGACTGAGCAACCGTACAAGCTAGAACACGACTGAGCTCAGAAACATCCAACCTCACGAACTGATTTGCCAAATCCTGAACCTCTAATTCCAGCGGTCACTCACTGACTGGAATTTACGCAAGGCTGCCCATACTAGTAGAGTTCCTACTCAAAGCATCGGCCACCACATTGGCCTTCCCGGGATGATACAAGATGGTGATATCATAGTCTTTCAATAGCTCTAACCATCTCCTCTGCCTCATATTGAGCTCTTTCTACTTGAACAAGTACTACAAACTCCGATGATTCATGAATACCTCACATGGCACACCATAATTATAGTGCCTCAAAATTTTCAGCGCGTGTACAACGGCTACCAGCTCTAGATCATGAACAGGGTAATTCTTCTCGTGAACTTTCAGCTGTCGTGAAGCATATGCAATAACCATGTCATCCTGCATCAATACCGCACCAAGTCCAACACGGGATGCATTGCAATATACAGTATAAGATCCTGAACCTATGGGTAACACCAATACCAACGTCATAGTCAAATCTATCTTGAGCTTCTGGACTCGCCTCAAACTTGTCCGACCATCTGAACGGGGCACCCTTCTGGTTCAATCTAGTCAACGGGGCTGCCATAGACGAGAACCCCTCCACAAACCGACGGTAATAACCCACCAATCCCAAGAAACATTGGATCTCTGTAGCTGATGTAGGTCTAGGGGCAGTTCTTGACTGCCTCAATCTTCTTAGGATCAACCTAAATACCCTCTACTGATACAACGTGACCCAATAAGGCAACTGAACTCAACCAAAACTCGCATTTTGAAAACATAGCATATAACTGGCTGTCTCTTAGAGTCTGAAGAACTACCCGTAGATGCTGGTCATGCTCATCTCGACTGCGGGAGTAGATCAAGATATCATCAATAAAAACAATTAGAAAAGAATCCAGTTAGGGTTTAAACACCCGGTTCATCAAATCCATGAATGCTGCTGGGGCATTTGTCAGCCCAAATGACATCACTAGAAACTCATAATGCCCATACCGAGTCTAAAAAGTTGTCTTAGGGACATCGGATGCCCTAATCCTCAACAGATGGTAGCCAGACCTCAGATTGATCTTTGAAAAGACTTTGGCACTCTGAAGCTGATAAAAGAAGTCATCAATCCTCGACAATGGATACTTGTTCTTGATAGTGACTTTGTTCAACTGCCAATAATCTATGCACATTCTCATCGGACCATCCTTCTTCTTTGCAAACAACACATGCGCACCCCAAGGCGAGTCACTGGGTCTAATAAAGCCCTTATCAAGCAAATCTTGCAACTGCTCCTTCAACTCTTTCAACTCTAGCGGGGCCATGCGGTATGGCGGAACAGAAATGGGATGAGTGCCCAGAACCAAATCAATATAGAAGTCAATATCCGTGTCGGGTGGAATCCCCGGCAGGTATGCAGGAAATACCTCTGAAACTCTCGAACAACTGATACAGAATCCATGGAAGGAACCTCCGCACTAGAATCGCGGACATAAGCCAAATAAGCTAGACAACCCTTCTCGACCATACGAAGAGCCTTCATATAGCAAATAACCTTGTTGGTAGAATGAACAGGAGTCCCTCTCCACTCTAATCGAGGACGGCAAGGCTAAGGTCACTATTTTGGCGTGACAGTCCAATATAGCATGATAAGGTGTCAACCAATCCATCCCCAAAATGACATCAAAATCAACCATATCGAGAAGTAGGAGATCTACACGAGTCTCAAGACCCCCAATAATGACCACAAATGAATGATAGACATGATCTACAACAATAGAATTCCCCACAGGTGTGGAACATACACGGGAGCACTTAAAGAATCACGAGGGACAACCAAATATAAAGCAAAATAGGGTGGCACATATGAATAAGTAGAACCTGGATCAAATAATATGGAGGCATCCCTACTGCAAACTGAAACCGTACCTGTGATAACCGCGCTAGATGACTCAGCCTCAGGCCTAGCTAGAAAAGCAAAGCATTGGGGTTGGGCCCTACCACTATGAACTACATCGCGAGGACTGGCCCTGTCTGGCTGGCCTCCACCTCTAGCGGCCTGACCTCCACCTCTAATGCCTCGACCTCCACCTCTAGTTGTCTGACCCCTACCTCTAGCTAGCTGAGCGGGCGGTGAAACACCTGGTGCCGGGACCATGGCACGAGAACCCTGATGCTGAGAACTGCTCGATGCTCGAGGTCAAAACCTAGAAATGTGCCTCGGATCGCCACAAGTATAACAAGATTTTGGCTACTGTGGCTGATGACCCTGAAACTGACCCTGGCGGCCTGAGTAACCACCCTGAAAACTCTAGAGCGGAGGTGCACTGATAGGAGCTGGTGGTGCACTGAAGGCTAGCTGATCAGAATACTGTATATGAGGGCCACGACCACCTAAAGCACCGTGAGAAGCCCGAAGTGCTGAATGAAACGGCCTGGGAAGATAGCCTCTGCCAAAAGTTCCCCGGCCTCCAAATGAGGCCTCGCTAGATCCACCGGAGTGACAAGGCCTCGTGTCAGACCCCTGACCACTCCCCTGAGCTAAAACCATCTCAACTCGCCTAGCAACATTGGCTGCATCCTGGAAAGATATCCCGCTCCCAGTATCCATAGCCATCTACAATCTAATAGGCTGAGTAAGTCCTTCCATAAACCTCCTCACCCTCTCTCTCTCTCTCTCTCGGTGGGAAGTATAAGAAGAACATTACGGGCCAAATCAACAAATCGAGTTTCGTACTGAGTAACGGTCATGTTGCCCTGCTGGAGACGCTCGAACTGCCTGTGATAGTCCTCTCTCATTGTAAGCGGAAGGAACTTCTCAAGAAATATCTGAGAGAACTAGTCCCTAGTCAAAGCAGGTGAACTAGCTGGTCTAGTCAACACTAAGTCATTCCACCATCTCTTGGCGGACCCTATCATCTGGAACACAGCAAAGTAGACCCCATTTGTCTCCACCATCCCCATGTTCCGCAACACCTCATGGCAGCGGTCAAGATAATCCTATAGGTCCTCAGAAGCTGCCCAAGTGTAATGAACTGGAAAGAGCTTGGTGAACTTATCCAATCTCAACAAAGCCACAAAAGACATAGCTGATTCATCACTGGTCTGTGCTACAACACCCGGCGAAACTGCCCAATTGATTGAGCTGCTAGAGTCTGAAACTGGGGAGCCATCTGCTTTGGAGTGTGAGTAGCAAGATTCTGAACTCCTCTCCCAGCCCGAGAGATGGTTGGTGCCACAGGAAATGTGCCGGTCTGAGCAACACTCTCCATAAGGCCCACTAGCCGGACCAAAGCATCCTGAAGCAATGGGTAGCTATGAGACCCTCTGAAACCTGAGCTAGTTCGGCAGGCACAGTCTGGGCTGGAACCTCATCATCAAACTCCACCTGAGGATCCACTACTAGTGTTGCTACTCGAGCTCTGGGCTAAACCCTGCCCCTGCCTCGGCCTCTAGCACGGCCTCGGCCTTGACCTCGGCCCCTCATAGAAGCTGCCATTGGGGCTCTGGCTACTGCTCAACTGAAGATGCAATATGTGTTCTCGCCATCTACGAACGAACAAAAAATAGAAGATTTCGGTTAGCACTGAGAGAACGAAATCGCACGACAGAGAAGAATTTAAGTGGCATTGTTCCTAAAGTCTTTAGCCTCTGGGGATAAGTACAAACGTCTCCGTACCGATCCCCCAGACTCTACTAAACCTTTTCCTGAATTGTGAGACCTACGCAACCTAGTGCTTTGATACCAACTTGTCATGACCCGAATTTCCCACTGTCGGGACCGTGATGGCGCCTAACCTTTCAATTGCTAGGCAATCCACAATTAGAGATTTATACGCTGACTCTTAAACAATGCATTAGATAACAACAATTAAACCATGATAGATTAAAGGAGTGCGGATTTTATAATAACCAAAGTAATTATACATAACTACCTAGGCCCGGTTGGTTCAAACCCGAAATGCGGACCAAAACCCGATTACCCATTCACCCCCGAGCAGATATATAACTGGTTTTGGAATCCAACCTCAATTTGAGGTCTAAATCACCAAATTTCAAAATCCCTAGTTTCTATTCAAAAATCCCAAACTCCACCATGAAAATCTTAGATTCTAGGTTGAAATATTGTAAAATGAAGTGAAAGATTGAAAGAAGTGGGTTAAGAATCACTTACCAATGATTTGGGGAAGAAGTGGTCTTTGAAAAATCGCCTAGAGGGTTTCTTGTTTTGAAAATTTTAAGAAATGAGCAAAAATCCCATTTATGTTAGGTTTTACACAGCTGCAGATGACGCATTTGTGACCTGAGCTTCGCAATTGCGAAGCTCGCAAATGCGAAGGGACCATCACAAATGCGAGGTCCTTTACATCTCTGTTGCCTTCGCAATTGCGAGACAAGGTCGTAATTGCGAACTTGAATCTCTGCAAATGCGACAAAAGGATCGCATTTGCGATCACTGCCCCTCCAACTTTACTTCGCAAATGCGAAGAATGCTTCGCAATTGTGATGACTGCATGGCCCAGCTTCTCTTCGCATTTGCGATGAGAAGCTTGTAAATGCGAACCCCTCAGAGGTCGCAATTGTGATGCCTGACCTCGCAATTGCGAGATCAGGGGCCTGCAACACCATCAGTTACATCAGCAATTATTTCCAAGTTCAAATCACTCTATAGCCTCTCCAAAACTCACCCGAGCGTTCAGGGCTCCAAACCAAACATGCACACAAGTCTTAAAACATCATACGAACTTGGTCGCATGATCAAATCACCAAAATAACACCTAGAACTACGAATTTAACACCCAATCGAATGAAATTCTCAAGAACACTTTAAATTTTCTATTTTCTCAACCGGACGTCCGAATCACGTCAAACAAACTCCGTTTCTCACCAAATTTCACAGACATGACTTAAATATTATATTGAACATGTACGAGGCTCCGAAATAAGAATAGGAACCCGATACCAACAAGATCAAGCATTAACAATTTCTTAAAAACCATTAAACTTTCAGACTTACAATTTTTAACAAAAATTCATAACTCGGGATAGGGACCTCCGAATCTAATTCCGGGGATACGCCCAGGTCCCATATTTCGATACAGACCCACTGGGACTCCCAAAACACGAGTTCGGGTCCATTTACTCAAAATGTTGACCGAAGTTAACTAAGTCATCTTTTAAGGGCAAAAATTATTTTATTAATCAACTTTCAACATAAAAGCTTTCCGAAATTACGCTCGAACTGTGCGCGCAAAGCGAGGAGGGATAAAATGATGTTTTAAAGGCGCCGGAACACAAAATTTTGTTTTAAATTATAAGATGACCTTTTGGGTCATCACACAACCTCCCCCTGACTCATTTGTAGCACTCTCACACCCTTCTTCAAATATGAACTTTATGCTCTGGAACTGTCGAGATTCCTTTGAACTCCATGGCCCGGCTTTAATAGTTCTCTTTGAAACTCACATGCACAACCATGCTATAGTACGTGACGACTTTGGTTTCACCAACTATTATGAGATTCCTGCCAACGGCCAAGCAGGTGGTATAGTCATGCAGGCATGACCATCTGTTGAGTGTTGACAATATAGCTATGACAGAGCAGGAGATTCACGTCATGATCCAGGTACTCCCTAATCCCCAGAAATGGTTTTTTTCTGCTATTTATGCTAGCCCTTATCATACTAACCGCAAGTTATTATGGAAAAATCTTATGTGTCTTTTTGATCATTATAAGGGTCCATGGGTCATTGGGGCGACTTCAATGAAATATTGCACTCCACTGAGAAATTTGGTGGACGATCTCTGAACAACTCCCGCTCAAATATGTTTGCGGATTGTATAAACTAATGTAATCTGATTGATCTTGGATTCAAGGGCAGTAAATACACATGGACTAATAAATGACGTTATGGTTTTCATATTTTAGAACGATTAGATAGACTCTTCACAAACTACGACTGGTTACATTATTTCCAGAATCAACTGTGAGACACTTACCAAGAACTCATTCAGACCATACCCCACTCCTCCTTACACTACAACCACCACGTAGAACTAATTCTAACATCTTTAGATTCGAAACTATCTGGACTTCACATCCTGACTTTATCCATATCCTCAGGGACAGTTGGCACCCGGCTCTTCCTTATGGGAAGCCATAGATTACTTCCAAGAAAATATAAAGCACTGGAATAAAATGACTTTTAGCAATATATTTCATTGCAAATAGCATTTGCTTGCTAGACTCGCAGGCATTCAATCATCCCCCCACTTTCTTACTAGTCAATTTTTGCAAGATCTAGAAATTTCCCTTTAAAATGAATATAATGATGTTCTACGCCTAGAAGAAGAAACTGGAAGCTTAAATCACGTGTTCAATGGTTACAAGAAGTTGACACAAATACTAAATTTTATTACCTTTTAACCTTATAACGTCGTCGTAGAAATCGTATCACAGCCTTACAAGATCAAGCAGGCAATTGTACTTTGACGACTCTCGTATCCATGCTATAATCAGTGACTACTTCACCACCTTATATACCACGAATTCCTCTAAATCATTGCTACACCACACCTCGCTTAACTCCACTACAATCACATCATCAGAAAAATTATCTCTTCTACGTCCTCCCACTGACCTAGAAATAACCATTGTTATTAGATCTTTCAAACCTTTTAAGGCACCTAGTCTCGATGGCCTACATCCTTTCTTTTACCAACATTATTGGTCAGACGTGGGCCCTAAAGTCACCACTTTCTATAAACAAATATTCTCAGATTGTGAAATTCAAATAGAGATCAACAAAACATACATTTGCCTTATCCCAAAAATGCGTCATGCTTCCATGATCTCTCAATATAGACCTATTAACCTTTGCTCCCCTATCTACAAAATCATCACCAAGCTTATAGTCCACTGAATCAAACCTCTTATGGCCAAAATTATCAGTCCCACTCAATCGAGCTTTCAACAAAATCGCTGAGCTGCATATATGCCATTATTGTTCAAGAAATTCTATCATATTTTAAGTGCAAATCGGGCAAAACCACTTACATGCTCCTTAAACTTGATTTAGAAAAGGCATTTGACCGCATTGAATAGTCTTTTGTCCGACAAGCCCTGCAATATTTTGATTTTCCTCCAACTCTTATCAAACGCATTATGTCCTGTGTCACAACTACTTCACTCTCAATTCTTATTAATGGGTCTCGCACACCTATGTATGCAATTACACACTAGCAAAATTGATGTGGCTGTTGACTGCCAGTTATGGACACCTATCAGTTTATCTCGGCATGGACCTAAACTTTCTCACATGTTCTCCACAGATGACATTATTCTTACATCCACCACCTCCGCCAAAAGTTGTCATACCATAATTGACATCCTAAATGAGTTCAATCACCTCCCTGGCCAAAAAATCAACTTTCAAAAATCCAAAATATTTTTCTCTAAAAATTGTACCCCCCCCCCCCAAGATAAAAATTTATTCTCACATCCATCCCCATACGAGAGAGATCCTCCTTTGGAAAATATTTAGGATTTCCCCTGTTCACTAACCGACCCTCCAAACGCGATTTTCATTGCTAATTGACAATTTTAAAATTAAGCTAGCGGGTTGGAAAACAAACTTCCTGAGTCTGGCAGGACGCACCACTCTCATTAACTCCACCCTTAACAGTTTACCGAATCATGTCATGCAATATATTAAACTCCCCCAGTATATCCTTCACCATCTTGAAAGATACCACCGCAATTTTCTCTGGGGTACAGCCCCCAACGCAAGAAAATCCATCTTATCAAATGGAGCACAGTGACCACTCCCAAGCAGCATGGTGGCTTAGGCATTTAGCCACTCCACCTTAAGAGCCAAACATTATCAGCCAGTCAAGCCTGGAGATTACTCAAGCACCCACCTCACTGTGGGCTGCCACCCTACTACATAAGTACTTCTATCACCGCAGCCCTCACACTATGGGAGGCTCTTTCATTTGGTTAAACTTAATTGCCAGATGGAAACTCTGCCAACAAGGCATACAATGGACTATTGGTAATGGCTCACTTATCAATTTTTGGACAGACCCCTGGCTCTAGTGCAATACTCCACTTTGTCACTATCTAGTTGGGCCTTTGCCATGACATACTGTAAACAATACTGTCTCTACCTATATTTCCCTTTGTCAATGGAATCTCAACTCCTTACCTTTTGAACTACCCTCATCCCTCATCCAACGCATCACTAATACACATATCCCTTCATACACTTCTTCAACCGATACCTTTGCTTGGTTCCTCACTAGGCACGGTACCTTCACCACTAAATCCCTATATCATTAGCTAATTCCGTAGTCATCCAGCCACTCCTTCAAATGGATTTGGAACCTCCACCTACCTCCTAAAATAAAATATTTCTTATGGCTATGTGGTTACAATCGATTACCCACTGTGGCATATAATCACCATATAGGCCTTCTCCCGACTAACCTTTACGGCCAATTCCAGATCAACTCAGAATCTATCAAGCATCTACTCATTCAATACCCAATAGTTGCATACTTATGGTCTGACTTTCATATGACCCGGTAAACTGCTATACTATTTGCTACACAACACAGTCATGAGAACCCCCCCTATTCAGTGGCTGAAATAGCTCATTTTACACAATGACGTTCCCAACTCACTCAATGACCCCAACTCCATTCTCGTTCCTTTTTGCTTATGGCATATATGGCTATCTCGAAATGGAAAACTATTTCGCGCCCAATCTACTCCACCCTCTTCATCCCATATTTTGAATATGGCTGCCGAATACTACAATCTTAAAGTTACACCACCATCCTCTCACGATCATATACCACTTTATATCAAATGACATCCTCCTAGCTCCACCTCTTTTAAACTCAATACAGACGACTTCGCTCAGTTATCATCAGGACACGACGGAATTTGTGGTGTAATCTGTGACTCATCTGGTACTTGGATTATGGGTTTTGCGAGTTACCATTTCTCTCATGGGAGCATGGAATCAGAACTATTCGCACTTTATCATGGGTTAAAATTATCTTTTATACATGGATACAAACCAATAGAAGTGAAAGTAGATGCCCAGACTATCATTAATTTCCTACCGATATCGCATCCGCTATATACTAACATCATTAATGATTGTAGGTTTCTACTCGCACAATTGGATGATCCAGCTGTACTTTACACCTACAGGGAACAAAATCAAGTTGCTGATCTACTTGCAAAATTTGGTAGCCAACTGGAGAGCTCTACAGGACTCATTGTATATACACAACCACCCCGTTTTGTTACAACAACACTGGAAGTTGATCGCATAGGCAAGTTTTTTGTCAGAATAGTGGCTCTACCATCTCTTCTACCTTCAGACCGTTTGCAAACACCTCTTGTACACCCTCTATATAATACTACTAATATAGTCCCTACTAGTAGTAGTTTTACCCCAGATGCCCCATTTTGTTACGACCCAGGTCGCCCCCCTAGGACATTAAATAGGTTGACTACAATTATTTGTAATATTACTAATATGTTTTAATAGAATGTTATCCTTTGCACCAAAAAAAGAATCAAGCATTCTTACCATGTAAAATGATTATTATGGGGAAATGATGCATACATTTTCTTGTAAGAAGAATAATAAAACATACTGTTGTTAATATATTACAATCATAAGCTTAAGTAATAAACCAAATAAAAACCAGAGTAAAGCTTTAGTAAACCTTAAGAAAAGATAAAGAAAGAAAACTACATTCAAATTCTAACAATGAAAACTAAGAAAACATAAAGAAAGAATGCGCATGACCGTTTCAGTTTTAGCTTTTATCCGGGCCTTATGAGCTTCTTATCCCTTTTGGCAATCTTTCTCATCTTCTTCACCTTAACTTTGGCAGCAATATTATTCCTTCTCTTCGGTTGTCGCTCTTCCTTCAACTTCTCTCTGTTGTCAACTCTTTCTTTACACTTCTCCCTACTCTTCTCATTCCTCCGCTTCTCCTTCTTCATACTCTGCTTCAACTTTGAAGGGTTATCATATACTTTCACTCCCATTGCCCTCTTTGCTGTTGCCTTCCATAATTCCCTCACCGCCACCTTCCGATTCTCCCTCTTGACTCTTTCCAACTCTTTCACTTTCGATACTTTCCTATTCCTCTTCTTTTTGTTATTATCATCATCCTCTCCAATTTTGACTTTTCCAAACCGCATTTCCTTGTCAACGTTGTCATCATCTCCGTCACTCCTCTTTCTCTTCTTCGATTTCGCATCTTTTTCAATTCTCTGGCTCTTAGGTTTGTTGGTTTTGCCAGTACCTCATTTGTTACGACGGAGCATTTCAATCTTTCTGCGTAGCTTTTGCATCATCTCTTCGCGAGTAGTAGAGGAGGTACTAGGGTTACCATTATTATTATTAGGGTCATTATTTTTTTGCAATTTCTGAAGGGAGTGAATGAGGAGTCGGAGGGTGGACAACTGATCTTTCTTATTAGGGTCAACACGGTTGCGACGGGCGATTTTGAGCTGTGCTTTGTTTCGTTGCTTTAAGGAGGCTTTTTCAACTTTGGAGAGGCCGCCTTGGTACTGCGGTTTGCTGTGGGAGACATCATCAGGGAGGTAGTGGGTGTAATAAGGTCAATCAGCTTCGAAGAAGACTCTGTACTTGCTGATTAGGGCTTTCAAATCAATGGTGGTGATACGAAAATGGCAATGGAATAGTAAAAGGAAGGAAGAAAAGCTGCGGAAGAAATGTAACAAAATAAAATAAAGAAGAAGAAGATAGCTAGGGCAAAATAAAAGGAATATTCTCTGACTACTTGTACTAAGAATAGAAATTACAATATATAGAGTTAGTAAGGGAAGATTCCCCTGCTAGCACTCGCGCCCTTTCCTATTTGGCTAACTTGGACCTTTCGTATAAAAGTCAAAGAAAGTTACAAGGCCAATGTGTAATTACTATAAGTTGTAATTTAAAACCTAAGTGGACTAAACTAATATTTCTCAAACTTCTCTTCAGCCTTATATTTAACTAACTTAACTACCCTGTACCATTCAACAAGCATAATGTACTACTGGCACAAGCTACTCGTATCAGATCCCCCTTTTCAAAATCTTCCTTGTCCTCAACGAAGGAAAGAAGAAAATCTAGTCCTTGGGGAATGATAATCATCCCAAGTAGCATGTTCTGGTGTTGTTTGCGCCCATTGAACGAGTACTTGAGCAATGGCTTTGTTCCCTTTTTGCGCCATGCGTCTTTCTAAAATTTGTTGAGGTTGAGGGCAGTAGGGACTAGAGATACCAATGACTGGGGGTGTGAAATCTTCTTAGGTAACTTGTGGCAAGGTTTGAGCTGGGATACATGAAATGTAGGGTGGAGAAGGAGTTGAGAAGGCAATGACAATTTGTAAGCTACATTTTAAATTCTTTGTAAGATCTGATATGGCCCATAGTATTTGGTTGAGAGTTTGGAGAAATGAGAGCCTGACATACTGAGTTGCCTATAAGGTTGGATCTTGAGGTACACCCAATCACCTTCCTTGAATTGTCTGTCAGACCTATGCTTATTAGCTTGTGTAGCCATCCTCTGTTGGGCCCTCTATAGATTGTATTTCAGCAGCTGGTACTTGAACTCTCTGGTGAGCAGGCTTCTATCTACCTCTTCCATGATAGAATCTCCTGTAATGTAAGGTAAGTGGAGTGGTGGGGGTTGTCCATACAAGGCTTCATAGGGTATGGTTTGGATTGAGAAATGGAATGTGGTATTATACCACCACTCAGCAGCTGCCAAATAAGAGAACTAATCCTTTTGAGAGTCAAAACAAAAACACCTGAGATATGTCTCCAAATACCTATTGACAACCTCTGTTTGCCCATCGGATTGAGGATGATAGGCTGTGGAAGTACTGAGTGTGACTCCATGCATAGAAAATAGTTCTTGTTATAGTTTGCTATTTAATATAGGGTCTCTATCACTGACTATATCTTCTGGCATCCCATATAATTTGAACACCTGTTCCATGAATAATTTGGCAATGTTACCAGCTGAGTATGGATGTGACAGTCCAATGAAGTGGGCATATTTTGTTAACCTATCAACAACTACCCAAAAGATAGACTTCCCATGGGACTTTGGCAATCCCTCAATGAAATCCATACTAATGTAATCTATGCCAGTGAGGGTAATTTGAGGGGTTGAAGTAGTCCTGGGTAGGGTGTGGTTTCATACTTACTTCTTCAACAAGTTTCACACTGCTTGACATTAGTCTGAACATCTTCTTTGAAGCCTTTCCAATAGAAAAGGGCAGCTATTCTCCTGTAAGTATGGTCTATACCTGAGTGTCCTCCACTAGGGGAGTTGTGCCATAGTTGAACAATGTTCTTCCTTAGCTGCTCATCAAGGCCTACCACCAGCTTCCCATTTCTTCTGAGTTGCTCATGTACAAAAGAGTAGCCATTGATCTCAACATTCCCCAGCTTAAGTTCAGCAATAAGGTCAGTGAGCTCAATGTCTATTGTCCAACTTTGCAAAATGAGACTTAGCAAATCAGTCTTGGCAGTGGACAGTGTCAATGCAGATAGTTCTACCAATGGTAGCCTGGACAATGCATCTGCTACCTTATTCTTCTTTCCCTTTTTGTATTCAGTAATGAAGTCATATTGCATGAGCTTAGTTATCCATTTAAGTTGGGACCCTGTGTGCAGCTTTTGCTCTAAGAGAAACTTAAGAGCCTTTTGATCTGTTTTCACTGTGAACGGCCTTCCTGTCAAATACTGAGCCTACTTGTTCACTGCCATCACCAATGCTAGAAGTTCCTTGTCATAAATAGATAAGAATTGGTGTTGAGGAGACAATCCCTTGCTTAAGTAAGCAATTGGCTATCCCTTTTGCATTAGAACATCCTCTATTCCCATGCTACATGCATCAGTCTTTACCACAAAGGGAATGGAAAAGTCAGGTAGAGTTAACAAAGGTGCAGAAGTTAAGGCTTCCTTCAGCTTGTTGAAAGCTTCAGTTGCCTTGCAAGACCACTGGAAGTTGTCCTTCTTGAGTAAATCAGTAAGAGGTTTGCTCATAAATCCATAACCTTTGATAAACCTCCTGTAATATCCTGCTAAACCTAGAAATCCCCTTAGTTGCTTGACGTTAGAAGGTTCAGGTTCAGGCCAGGCCTGTACAGCTTCTATCTTCTTAGGATCAGTGGCTACATCTGCAGCTGAGATGTGGTGGCCTAAGTATTCGATTCTGTCAGCAGTAAAGATACACTTGCTCCTCTTGGCAAAGAGCTGGTGTTGCACCAGCAATTCAAAGGTAGTTCTGAGGTGTTGGACATGATCCTCTAAGCTCTTACTGAACACTAAGATGTCATCAAAGAAAACCAATATGAATTTCCTCAGATAAGCCTTGAATATATGATTCATCAATAATTGAAAACTTGAAGGGGCATTAGTTAAGCCAAAGGTTATAACTAGGTATTCATAATGTCTAAAGTGAGTCCTGAAAGCTGTTTTATGTATGTCTGCAGGTGTCATCCTGATTTGATGATACCTAGCCCTTAAGTCTATCTTAGAGTAGACTTTTGAGCCTCCTAACTCATCCAATAGTTCTTCAATGATAGGTATGGGAAACTTATCTTTGATAGTCAGCTTGTTCAATGCTCTGTAGTCCACACACAATCTCAAGAGTCATCGTGTTTGCTCACCAGGACTACAGGTGATGCATAAGAGCTAGAGTTAAACTAGATTATGCCTTGACTCAGCATTTCTTCTGTCATTTTCTCAATCACATCCTTCTGAATAGGGGAGTACCTTTAGGGTCTAGAATTCACTGGCAGGCTACCCTCTACTAGAGGAATGTGATGATCAAACACCCCTCTTGAAGGAGATAGCTATTTAGGTTCAGCAAAAAGTTCCCTATATCCCTCCAGGAGCATTTGTATTTCAAGGGGTTCTTCCTGCTTTGAATTTGACTCCTCCTTACTGTTTTCCCCTGGGAAAACCTTGATCATAAATATTTGAGCAGTGTTGACTATGATATTATTGAGAGCCTTAGCATTCACTGTCTTGAAGGAGGGGTGGACTCCTTGCAAGGTGACCTGATTTCCCTTTGTATAAGAATTGCATCCACAGCTTTGCAAAGTTAACTTGGATGCCCCCTAACTTACACAGCCATTATATACCCAGTACCACATCACAGCTGCCTATAGGGAGAACCAAGAAGTCATCTATAAATACCACACCTTGCATTAGCCAAGTAAAAGCTTTGCTGCCCTTTACTGATTGTATCACTCTCCTATCAGCAACTGAAACATCTTGTGAACTCATTTGGTAAACTTTGCATCCAAGCCTTTTTGTTGTTTGTTCATTGATAAAATTATGGGTGGAGCCACAATCAATCAAGACATTGATTGGCTTTTGTTCAGTGAAGCCTTGGATCCTCAAAGTCTTGTATCCCATGGAGCCATTAATAGCTTCCAAGAAAATCTCACAGTTCTCAATAGGGTCCTCTTTCATCTCTTGTTCTTCAGTGATTTCCTCAAGGTCTTGTTCTTCTGGAGTAATCAGTTGTACTTCCTCAATTTTTAAGGGGTAAAAATGTCTTTTTGCCTTACATTTGTGCCCTGGTGTGAACTTTTCATCACAGAAAAAACATATCCCATTTGCTCTCTTCTCATCCATCTCAGCTGGGGTGAGCCTTCTTCTTCTGTTATTGTCAAAGTTAGCAGCCATTGGCTTCTTGTAAGTAGGCTGGTTCCCTTTAAACATGCCATAATTTCCTTGACCTGCAGGGGGTTTATACACAGTTGAAGCTGAAAAGGTACCCTTGATTGCCTTGCATTGAGCAGCAAAATTGGCTCTTGTAGCCTAGCCAAGTAGTATGCCTGTGGAAGACTAGTAGGGTTGCCCACCTTAACAGCAATTGCTAAGCTCAGGTTTCAAGTTGTTCAGGAAAATACTGATGGCATGTTCTGTAGAGAGGTTGATCCTTGTCATCACACTCACAAAAGCCTTCTGATAATCCTTTACAGAACCTGTATGTTTGGTGTTCATTAACTCAGTCATGGGGTTAGAATATTCAGCTCCAAAGCTGTCACAAAGAGCCCGCAAATACTCATCCCAAGTAGGTAATGGCATGGGACCTCGACTCCTCATATACCCCAAATGCCACTGTAAAGCATCTCCCTCAAAGTGTAGAGAGACTAACTTCATCTTTTGCTGAATGGTAACATCTTCATCCGCAAAAAATTGCTCCACCTTATACAACCATGTTCTTAAGTCATCCCCATTGAACTTAGGAAACTCAACCTTTGTGTATTTGGTATAGGGGATATTGGGCAAGGGTACATTGTGGTTGTTTTATGTTTGGGGGTAGTTTTGTGTATTGGTATTATACTGATACTGAGGAGAGGTTGGCATATATGTGGTCTGGTGATACAAAGGAGGAGGTATGTGGGCAGCTTGGGTATAATCGGGTGGGGGAAACTGTGTGGCTTGGGGGTAAGGAAGGTATGAAGGCATCACTCCTATAGGTGACCCTTGGTTCCAACTCATTGTAGGTTGGTAAAACCTTCCATTAAGAGATGGAGTTGGGAAGTTTTGGGGTTGGAGTGTAGTGGTTCTGGGGTAAGGAGGGGGCAGATTTGGAGGCAAATAAGGTTGAGACTAAGGGGGTTGTATGAGAGGTGTGTTTAACATGACTCAACGAAGGGAGTGCAGTTGTGGCTGAGTCTGAGCTACAGCTATGTGAGTAGGTTGTACCACTAGGGGTGTAGAGGCAGGAACACCACTAATTGGAAGGTTACTAGTAGCTGGTCTGGGGTTCTGATTAATTGCATTAGCAGGAGAGGCAAGGGTACACATAGATGCAGTGTTAATGTTGCTTGTGCTAGGTGTTGTAGATCCCAAAATCAAAAGGTCTATTACTTGGAGAATAGAGCTCACCTTTATCCTGTAGCGCCTTCTTGTCCCTTTCAGGTCGTTTGCCTCCGTGGATGACCTCATTGAGAATCTCCCGAAGCTCATTCAAGGACTCTTCTTGCTGTCTGCTACTCTACTTTTGAGCAACTTTCAGTTTCTCTTGTCGAGCTGTGAAACTGGACATCTCAGTGGAGATCTTGTGTAATGTGCTCATAACCTCGCTCATCTCACTCACCATATCCACAGAGCCAAGAAAATGCTCTGACACCACTGATACGAAAATGGCAATGGAACAGTAAAAAGAAGGAAGAAAAGCTACGGAAGAAATGTAACAAAACAATATAAAGAAGAAGAAGATAGCTAGGGCAAATAAAAGCAATATTCTCTGATTACTTGTACTAAGAACAAAATTACATATTTAGAGTGAGTGAGGGAAGATTCTCCTGCTAGCACTCGTGCCCTTCCCTATTTGGCTAACTTGAACCTTTCGTATAAAAGACAAAGAAAATTACAGGGCCAATGTGTAATTACTATAAGTTGTAATTTAAAACCTAAGTGGACTAAACTAATATTTCTCAACTTCTCTTCAGCCTTATATTTAACTAACTTAACTATCATGTACCATTCAACAAGCACAATGTACTACTAGCGCAAGCTACTCATATCAGGTGGTGGCGGACTTATGCTTCTTCTCCATTGCCTCTAACCTAGGTTGGTTTGAGTTGCCAATTGGATTCGAGGTTTGAGAATGAAAAAGATACTGGTAAGGGTCTATCAGCGCAAATCTAAATTAGTCAGGGCGTGAATGTGGATACAACGAGTAAAACAAAAATTGCCAATTGAGACTTGTTTGGCAAACAAATGCTTATTTGCGAAGGAAAATTGCTCAATAAAATTCAGAACACATATGATAGGCCTTTGCAGTTACCTGGGCTGAAACATTATGGGCAAGTCCTATTGATGAACTATTAACGTGAAAATAGCACGGGCTAATCAGTTTTCGGACTTTTAGTTGAATAATAGTCAGCGTTTGCGAAGTCATTGAAAAATAGCCACTATTTTGATGCAAAACGGAAAGTTCCAGCATAATATACTGAAGATTGGTACACCAGTATATGAACTTCCAGCATACTATACTGGAATATTTTTCAGATTTTGAACAGTATTTTCGTTCAGATTTATCTTTACATGAAAAGTGGCTATATTTCGATTACTTTTGAACATGTGACTATTTTTCAATTACCACTTGTAAATCTGGCTATTTTTAAATTTTACCCACTATTAACTGGTTTGACATTATTAGTTATGTTATACGGGAAAAAATAAAAATGATATCAGGTAGCCATTTTAAGGGGCACTAAATGAGGAATAGCCAGCGTTTTGTGAAATAGTTGCGAAATAGCCAAAACATAAAACTGTGGGGAAGTAGATGAAAAATAGCCACATGAAACTCAAAAGTGCTGCAAGTGAAAACTCAAGGACAATATTCCTAATGAAAATTACTCGAATGAAGTTTTACATTCCAATTCCTATTGATTGAATGTATAAAATTCACGAGTACCAGCTCATTCTCTACGAACTCTCTAGCAATACTTACTTCCAAAATTCATTACAAAACAACTTTGTAATCCAAACCTTAAATCTTAACGCGATTTGAATAAATTTTGGATTTTTCTGTTATATATAAAGTTTAGTAAATAGCTTTGGACTATGTCAAAATCTTTATTTTGATCAAGCGCCAGTGCAATGTCTTTGATGCTAACTACCCTTTCTTCCTTCTTCGCGTTGTTGTTGCATGAAAGGTTTAGTATTTGCGTCTCCCTCATTTAACCATTGAATCCTAGATTTAATTTTAAAAAATTCATCTTCTTTCTTTAGGAAATTATTATAATCTTGAAGGACCTTTGTTCAAGATCAAGAAGGAACTGGCTAGTTTGATAGTGAATGCCATCTACTCTTGCCAGAATCATCTCTTTTTCAAAAATGTTACTAAGAGTAACATTGTTACAGTTGGTAGCATTCTTTGTACAATTTTTCATTTGCAGCCCAATTTTATTAAAGTACCCTGCTATTAACCAAGCTCCGTTAAAGCTGTTTTTTTTTTCATTAGATTGTTCCAAGTATGAGTCTATTGTTTAACTTGCATAAATAATATAAAGTAGCCAACGAATGTCACAATTGGAACTACTTTTAGCATGGTGTGCATGCACTTCCATGCTAATGCCTGTGTCTTGAAAGAGTTTTGGCAGACTTCCATGTCCATAACATTTAATTACCAATTTTTTAAATTCTAATAATATCAAGCAAGGGGACCCACCACCTACCCATACTTCACCACCCACTGCCCCTATAACTAAGCCCACCACCCCCTTCCACCTATCCACCTCTTACAACTAACAATAATTCCCCCTAATCAACAGAACCCGTCCCACTACCCACGACCTTACTAATCCTAATCCCCTCAACTCAAACACGACAAATCCAAACTTGGCCAATATAAATAATTTGCATGCAAACCCTGACACACAACATCTGGCATGCACAAGCACAACCAGTGAACAGATAGCCATGGAAATTCCCCACGTAGGTACAATCCAATCCCATTCACCCCAAATCTCCAAAATCTCCAATAAATATAATAGGGCTGCTTATCGGGCGAATTGGGCGGTTGTTTACTCTTAACGGTTTGGCTTATCGGTTATCGGCTTTTAAATGTATTAACCCGCCAGCCACCCGATAAGATATCGGGCGGATTGGTATCGGTTTAGCTCTTATCGGGCGATATCAGGCGGTTTATCGGCCTAATTCAATCTATACTGCGTGCATTAATCTATATTGCGTGCATTACATCCCAAAATAGACTACATTAACGCCTTATGTTAACGCCTAACATATGCCCACTGTTAACGCCTATACATCACTGTAAGAGTCTTAGAGACACAGATTGGATTCTAATTTAATCCTAGAAAACGTAATACATGAAAGACAAGTTGTAGTAGCCTCATAATGCTTACTTCAGAATTTAGCACTATGAAAGAGAGCAGTAAACTTACCTTACTTGTTGGATAACTCAGCCATTCTCTTGTTTCTTCAAACTCTAGGTTTTACCCCCAATTAGAACTTGAAAGAGAGGGAAAATCGATTAGGGTTTGTGGATAATTTTTGGGAGGAAGTTTGCGGGGGTTTAGGTCTGATTGTTTGTGATATATAATGAGGGTTATATTTTAGGAGATAACCTTTTAAATGGGCTCTTTGGCCGACCCGAAATCTCCTATTTTTGGGCTATCATTTAACCAAGTAGGTGACACACCTACTTGTCACCTAGCAGCTTGTGCAGTCTCGCAAAAATGCCTATATCTCTCTAGTCCAATGTCGTATCGACGAACAGTTTAATAAGTTGGAAACTAGACTCATAGATCTTTAATTTGGTGGGTAGTTCACCCCGTAATTCCTTGTAAATTGGGAGAAAAGCTTAGTAACATTTGACCTAATGTTTAAGTAAAATTATGAACCTAAGTTGCGACAACTTTTGTCGACCTTTGTTTCATAACTCGTTTGACTTCAAGACTTATGATACGGATATTATATGATTCAAATACCTTAAAACACGACCTCTTAAGTGTATTAAGCACCTCTAGGTTTACCCGAAAATACGGCTAACAACATCCTTGATTCGTTTAACTTCTAATACTTGTTAACCACCCTTATACACCTTTGTATCATTTAAGACCAATAGGACTAACTTCTTATCATCTTAAAGATAATCTCTTCATGGATTTACGTCGACTACCTTATGGCATGAACTAACTATGTGAATATGGGTTGTAACAACACAACATGCACGCTCCTCACCCTGCACTAAACCAAAACCAGATGGATCAGGCTATGGAGGAAGAAGTAGATCATGTCAACTTAATCCCACAAAACCTGGTCGAGAATTCAAACCTCGACGAGCTAAAAATATTTCTATTCATGGAGACACAAGAGCAGAAGCAGATTCTTTTATGTCCAATGGCACTTTACAAGTGCACAATTGACATAAGGCCTCCGGCGGATCCATCAATAGGGAAACATGCAATGATCCTGGTTCCTTTTCAAAGGAGGAACCCAATCTATGCACGCAGGATGAGGGAGAGTGGAGATCTTCACAACCCAACCTTCAAAATGAATAGATCAACACCCTTCATCATTTGGAATATAAGAGGGGGTAACAATGATAACATTAGGCTAAGCTTCAGAGACCTAATTGAAACTCACCACCCTAGCATGGTAACTCTCCTAGAGACCAAGATGGATAGCCATCTGGCTCTTGTCAATCCGTTTGGTTTTACCGACATGATAGAAATCCCGGCGGAAGGGCAGTCTGGAGGTATGGTCATTTTGTGGGATCACACCAAGATAAATGTTCATAGCTTTGCTCGTAGAAGTCAGGAAATAAGCGCAACCATTGAGGTATTTTCTCTCAACAAAACATGGATCTTTACTTCTATTTATGCTAGCACAGACAAGAACCTTAGGAACGTAATGTGGAATAATATATTAGACATGCATAGTGTAGTTAGAGGTCCTTGGATATTAGGAGGAGATTTTAACGATGTCCTAGCCTCTAACGAAAAATTAGGAGGAAGAAGCATCAATAATAAAAGAACTAAACTCCTTCGGGACTGTATAAATACTTGCATCCTAATAGACCTAGGTTTTAAGGGCCCCAAATTTACTTGGTCTAACAAAAGGAAAAAAAATAGGGGCATCATAATGGAAAGGCTGGACAGAGTTTTTGCCAATGAAAATTGGATAAATCTGTTCCCAGAAGCCTCGGTCACTCACCTACCTAGGACTCACTCGGACCATAATCCTCTCTTAATAGAGTTTAATCCTAAAAAAAGTGTAACACAAAAAAAACCTTTTTGGCTAGAAACGTTTTGGTGTCTCCATCCGGACTTTATAAATTTAGTTAAAGACAGCTGGCTTAATTCAAATTACGTCCAAGGTTCACAAAATTTCCTGGACAATGTTAAAAGCTGGAGTAAAAAATACTTTGGAGACACCCACAGGAAAAAATTAAGAATAATGGCTAGACTAAAGGGTATTCAATTTCCCAGTAACTACCACTCTAGTTCTTTTCTCCAAAACCTTGAAGCAAAGCTTCAACAGGATTATAATGTTATCCTCAAATTAGAAGATGAGACGGTCTGGGCCATCTCTGAACCGCCTTTATCTTCTTGGGATCAACCTGAATACCCTCACTAGACACCACGTGTCCCAAGAACGTTACTGAACTAAGCCAAAACTCACACTTTGAGAACTTTTCATAAAGCTTCTCCTCCCTCAGCCGCTGCAATACAACTCTCAAATACTCAGCGTGCTCCTTCTGGCTATGAGAGTACACCAGGATATCATCAATGAATACAATAACGAACGAGTTGAGATAAGGCCGAACACATTGTTCATCAAATGCATGAACACTGCTGGGGTGTTGGTCAACCCAAAAGACATCACAAGGAACTCATAATAACCATAGGGTCCTGAAAGCTGTATTAAGAGTGTTCGAGTCCCTAATCTTCAACTGGTGATACCCTGACCTCAAATCAATATTGGAGAACACCCTCGCACCCACAAGCTGGTCAAGTAAATTATCAATACAAGGCAAGGGATACTTGTTTTTGATTGTGACTTTGTTCAATTGCCTGTAATCAATACACATTCTCATGGATCCATCCTTCTTCTTCACAAATAGAACTGGTGCACCCCACGGTGACACACTAGGCCGAATAAATCCCGTATCAAGGAGTTCCTAAAGTTGCTCCTTCAATTCCTTTAACTCCGCCAGTGCCATATGATACGGTGGAATAGAAATGGGCTGAGTGCCCGGCCTCAAATCAATATCGAAGTCAATATCCCTGTACAGCGGCATGCCCGACAGGTCTGCAGGAAACACATTCGGAAAATCTCTCACCACCGGAACTGAATCAATAGTAGGAGTCTCTACACTGACATCCCTCACAAAGGACAAATAAGAAAGACAACCCTTCCCAACCATCCGCTGGGCCTTCAAGAATGAAATCACTCTACTGGGAACATAATCCAATGAACCTCACCACTCAATCCGTGGCAACCCCGGCATAGCCAACGTCACCATCTTAGCGTGACAGTCCAGAATAGCATCACACGGAGACAATCAATCTATGCCCAATATCACATCAAAGTCGACCATACTAACCAACAACAGATCCACTCTAGTCTTTAATCCCCTAATAGTCACTACACACGATCGGTATACATGGTCCAGAACAATAGTATTGCACATTGGCGTAGATACAGGAACAGATGAAACTAGAGACTCACGGGGCATGTCCATATAATGAGCAAAATTTGACAACACATATGAATAAGTGAAACCAGGGTCAAATAATACAGAAGCATCTCGATGACATACAGAGATAATACCTGTGATCACTGTGTCCGAAGTAATGGCATCTGGTCTGGCAGGAAGTGTATAGAAACGGGCCTGACCACCACCTGATCGGCCTCTCCCTCTAGGGCGACCCCTAGCTGACTGACCTACACCCCGAGTGTGCTAGGCGGGTGGTGAAGTAATTGGTGCTGAAGTCGAAAGCTGACTCCTCTGCTGAGATGAACCTCCCATAAGGCAGGGATAGAACCTCTTGATATGACCAAAATCTCCACACTTTGAGCAACCTCTACCGGCCATTGGCGGCGGGGACTGAAGGGAGCCCCGAGCACTGGGATACCCACTAGATTGCCCCGACATAGATGAACCCTGAGCTGATTATGCACGACACAAACTCTGAGTTGGAAGGGCACTGAGAAACGAGTGGCCATGATGAGAACTGTGGGAACCATGGCCAGATGATGCACCACGGTGAACCGGATAAGCCGTCTGAGCATGCCTGTAGGGACGACCCTTGACGGGTGAAACTGACCTCTAGAAGGAACACCACTAAAGCTACCTGAACCACGAGACCTCTTGGAATCCCTCTCAACCCGCTCCAGACTGCAAACCGACTCTATCTCCCTAGAAATGTCAACAACCTCCTCAAAAGTAGGACCGGTCATCCTCTCTCTAGTCATAAGTATCCGCAGATGGTATGTGAGGCCATCAACAAACCTCCTGATCCTCTCCCTGTCTATGGGAACCAACTAAACAGCATGACAGGCCAACTCAGAAAATCTCATCTAGTACTGCGTCACCGTTATACCATCCTGACGCAACTGCTCGAACTATCTGCGCAGCTCCTCTCTACGAGACCACGACACATACTTCTCCAAGAAGAGAACAGAAAACTCCTGCCAAGTAAGTGGCGCTGCACCAACCGGCCTATACCTCTCATAAGCCTCCCACCAAGTGAAGGCAGCTCCAATGAACTGAAAAGTAGTGAACGAGACCCCACTGGTCTCCAAAATACCTGCTGTATGGAGAATCCTCTGACACTTGTCCAAGAAACCCTGGGCATTCTCTCCCTCTGGACCGGTGAAAGTCAGAGGCTGGAGCCTCCAAAACCTCTCCATTCTATGCTGCTCATCATCAGGCACGACTGGAACCATATAATCCTGAGCAGGTGCAACCGACTGGGCTAGTGGTGCCCCCGGTGTCTGAAGTCCCTATACCACCTGCTCTGGTGTACGGGTGGTGGTAGTCTGAGTACCTTCCCCAGCCCGGGGAATGGCTGATGCAGTAGAAACAGAGACCGCTTGAGCAAGAGTGGTGCACACGGCCAGAATCTGGGCTAAGGTATCCTGAAGACCTGGAATCACGAAGGGCACAACTGGTGCCTGAGTTGGTCCCGCTGGTGCATCCACAACTGGGTCCTGATCCTAAACTGGGGCAATTGGTGGATCCACAGGTGATGCCCTACTACTATGCGGGCTACACCTATGCCCCTACCATGGCCTTGACCTCGACCTCGGCCTTTCGTGGCCCTAACTGGTGGCACTGTTGGATGTATGTCCTGCCTAGTAGCACATGTCCTCACCATCCGTGAGAGAATAGAATGACTGAAGTTTAGTTACCGGTATCAACAGATCCGCACGATGAATATTCAAGAATGTGTAAGTTTCCTAAGAGTTCTGCATCCTCCCGAAGATAAGTACAGACGTCTCCGTACTGATCCACGAGACTCTACTAAACCCTCTCATGACTCGTGAGACCTATGTAACCTAGGCTCTGATACCAACTTGTCACGACCCAAACTCAACCGTCGTGATGGAGCCTATCGTGTGAATTCTCCAGCCTCACTCAACAAAACTCAACACAACAGCAATAAGTTTGAAAACATTAACGGAGTCATTTAACATAAAAGAAAACTATTTGAAAAATAAGAAAAATGATACAATCCAGCCCAAAACCAGGGTGTCACTGAGTACATGAGCGTCTATTCGAAATACAAACCACTATAAGGTCTAAAGGAAAACAACTAAAAGTACATCAAATGATAAAAGAGGAGAGTGAAGGCCCGCAAACGCAGTGCAGCTACCTTGATAGTCTCCAAACTCTGGAAATGCTAGATCAGCAACCGCCGCCGTGAACAGACTCGCCTGGATATGCACACGATGTGCAGGGCCTAACGTGAGTACACCAACTCAGTAAATAGCAAGACCAAACTTTTGACTGAAAGGTAATGACGAACTCAACCTCAACAGATATAATGCACTGACTGTATGTATGCACCATGTACTCCCACTCTCAAGTGCTCAACCACTCGATACTGTATATGGCCATCCGGCCCAGGAAAATCCATCCCGAAATATATACAACACTGAATGTAAGTCACCCATTACCAAGGACAAAAGGGCAATCCAACCCTGTGGAGAAATCCATCTCCGGGTATCAAGTACTTCGGACAAATCCATGTCCAGGGAAATCCATCCCTCAATAATATCATACGCGCTCACTGGGGGTGTGTTACAGACTCCAGAGGGGCTCCTTAGCCTAAGCGCTATCATAAATCAATATAATCGCTGTGACGTGTAGCCCGATCCCATAACTATCACTCATAATCAGGCTCTAGGCCTCACTTAGTCATCAACCTCTCCAGTCTCGCCATGGGCTCACAATGTCATGAAAACAACCCGAAACAATGATATGATGAATCAATAAATAACTATGATATAAATGCATGATCATGACTGGGTATGGAATATTAAATGAAAACTAGTGATATGACAGCAAGAAACGACAACTAAGGATCCAAACAATACCGACACAAAGCCTAAACATGATATCTTGCATGATTTATAGCTCAAACACTTTATCACATGATGAAAACATGGATATCAACAGGATAGAGTCACTAAGCGGTGCCATGGAATCACCCAGGTCACAATTCTCACGGTACACGCACGTACGCCCGTCACTTGGCATGTACGTCACCTCAATACTAATCACATAACACATAGTTCGGGGTTTCGAACCCTCATAACCAAGTTTGGAAGCGTTACTTACCTCAAACCAAGCCAAAATCCTACTTCGCGATGCCTTTGCCTCTCAAATCGGCCTCCAAACATCCCGAATCTAGCCACAAGCAACACAATATGATCAATATAGGCTAAAGGAATCAATTCCACAAGAAAAATGCCAAATGATAACCAAAATCCGAAATCGACTCAAACCCGGCCCCCGCGCCCACCACTCGAAATCCGACAAAAGTGACAAAACCTGAAAGCCCATTCAACCATACCAATTTTATCAAAATTTGACCTCATTTGGTCACTCAAATCCCCAAAATCCATTCTCCAATTTTCAAGCCCTAAATCTCCAAATTTCTAGCTCAAATCCCTAATTAGATGATGAATAAAGCCATGGATTCACGAAATTTATACCATTATGGATTAGAATCAATTACCCCAACGTTGCTCCTTGAAATCCTTCGAAAAATCGGCTCTTTAAGGAGTTTCTCATGTCCAAAATTGAAAATGGAGAATAAAACCTCGAGCTGGGGTTTTCTACCCAGCAAAACCGCACTTGTGGTCCTAGTTCCGCACCTGCAGAACCGCATCTGCGAACAGGGCTCTGCTTCTGCGGAAATTCATTAAAAAGGCGGGCTCTGCTCTTGCGATCACCTGACCGCATCTGTGGCCATTGTCGCGCCCCCCTTTTCTCGCGAAATCGGGTTTATGACATTTGGAGGGACAACTCATTCCTTTTGGGAACTGGGTTTGCAATTTGGAACAGTCGCCACCTAATGATTAGGGTGGATTAGGACACCAAAAGAGTTTGATTTGAATAACCATAGATAGGGTAAGGGCTTGAAATTATTCTAAGGGGAAGTTGTTAGGCATCCCTCAGAATCCACTAGTGTGGTTCCCGGCCAGAGAATCTTTGTGAATTTGGGTGCAATTAACATATAGGCAGATAAGGCTCAAATAAGAGTGGATTTCAACACATAATGATTTGAAAGTAAACAAAGTTTGGAAGAATAATTAAAAGAGCTGATTTTAAAATAAGGAAATATAATGTTAAAAGAGAATAAAGCATAAAGGGAGGGGGGTCCTAGGTTTATTAAAAATATGGATCACCCCACACAATATCCGGTAATCACTCCTCAATGAGGGGTTACACGTGACATAATCGCGTGGTCATCATATCCATATCTACCCTTCCCACCCCGTTAAGGTATTTAAAGCGCGGGTTGGTCTCGATTACTTATTGTATGCTATTACCCGTCCCACTCCTATCAGTCCCAGAGGCACTTAGGACTACTAATCCTAAAAAGTGAGGGATATTAGGCTTATTTGAAGTTTTAAAGGTAAAAACTCTAAGACGACATACAAAACACACATTGCACATTTTGGGGGAAAGCATATAAATAAACAAAGGCTAATATATTCCTCCTTAAACAAAGAAAGCATATAATTAGCATGACTTGCACATACTTTTTAGGTCTGACTAAAAATACCAAAGATGAGGGAGTTTAAAAATTATGGCAGATTGGTTTATTACATAACTCAGATAAGAAGTCCGAATCAGGCCTGCCTGCTGATTGTAATGATTAATAAAAACAGATCCAGTTTACAGTTATTACTCTAAGGCTTGCCTAAGTGTTTAGACGGGGTCCTATAGGCATGATATCTACTGAATTTAGAAGGTGATGAGATAGTAAGGCTCGAAGTGAATTGTTTGAAGTCCTATATGCACACTTGTTAAACTTGAGGGACTTAGATTATTAAAAGAGATACAGAACGTACAAAAATTAGATAAATTGGTTACAGGTTCTGCAGGTGATAGCATCTACTTTTATTGACTGTGAATGAAAACGAATCAGAATTGCTCGAGGATCCCTATAGGCATTATTTCTATGCATTACTGATTTTAGATGTGGTATCTAATTGCAGAAACCTTATAGACATGGCGTCTAAGTGCAGAAACTTGTTTTAAACCTTATAGACATGGTATCTAAATGCAAAAACTTGTTTTAAACCTTATAGACATAGTATCTAAATACAGTTTGAATCGTGCAGAATTAAAATATTCCTATAAGCATGGTTTCTAGGTGAAGTTTGAATATGCAGAAGTTAAAACACCCTATTGGCATGGTTTCTAGGTGATTTGAATACGCAGAAGTTAAAACACCCTATAGGCATGGTTTCTAGGTGAAGTTTGAATATGCAGAAGTTAAAACACCCTATTGGCATGGTTTCTACCCCTGCATGCATAGTTTCCCACCCTTTTTTCACTAGCCATCCCCAAATGTTTATTACAACTTATTACAAACCAGAATGATAAATTACATCAGAAAAGTACAACCAGGGGAAGCCTGATTCTTGACTTCCTCTTTGAGTTATGAGATAGACCAACTCAAAGACCATTGATCCAAAGCCTTTCTCCAATTTGAGTGCGTCAGAGTTCCCTAAGAGCCTCAATGGGACTCCGGGCAGTGTTCACAAACCAAAAAATTGTAATCAACCAGGAATAGGGACAAGTCAGTGTGGAAGTGCCAGCCTCAAGTGTCCAAGTTAGAGGGAGCTCATGGGTCCCAAGGCAAGGCACACAAGAGGGGGTAGAACTTAAGTCTAAGAGAGAGTGCAATTGAAGGAACAGAGTTTAGGGAATAAAGGAGGGGAAAGAGGTGCTGGGAAAAGCCATAAACAAGTTGATAATTTCATAAAAAGGGGTTCAGGGGTTGGGAAATTACAAAGAGCCTATGTACTTAGGCAAGGGTCAGCCTTTGGGTATGCACACAATAGAAGATGCTGGCATGCTATAAGCCCACCAGAACACACAATACTAGAGAAACATAGAGTGTTATGATCCCAGGAATCAAGTTTGAGTCTGGATAGGCAATCAGCTCAATACTGTCATGCTCAAACGAAACCTCAATATCAAAAACATTGGGGCAGGGGTTTAGGATACTTTAATATATAGATTCAGAATAGGAAGAAAGAATTACAGCATGCAGAAATAAAGTACTGAATTAACACAAGCATAGGCAGACAAGGAGGCAAAGTAATAAGAAAACATTTGTTGTGATGCTGAAATTTTAAATCAGGAATACCGTTCAAAGAAGCAAAATACAGTAAAGGCAAGGTAGCAGGATTTGAAATATAACTCTGCTTTCAGTCAGCTAAATAGGTCACAGTAGAAGTAGTAAAGCAGGAGAGAAATTTTTGAGTGTAAGTGATTTTGAACTAAGAGTGTTCGTGTGTGTGTAATGAAAGAGTAAGGTAATTTATAGTTTGAAAACGGGTAGAAAATAAGGCAAGAATCATATTTTAGCAGTAATTATGGAACTATGTACTAATAAAAAATCAAATCAGTATCAAAGACTTCCTTTAATTAAGGAGTTAAAATTAAACGGTAATGGGCAGAAAACATTTACGGAAGAAATCAAGAGATCATTTGTGCAGAAAACAGACATTGGGGTAAGTACATAGAGGTTTAATTAAGGAGAAATAAGAATGAAAATCTTTGAAATACTCGTTAACCAAATAAGGTAATAAACACAATAAATCTGCAGAATATGGAGACAATCAGCACATAGTAAATAAGGAGTCAGAGATTCGAAATTACTGATTTGGAGAGAATAACATGGGTTCCCATGAATAAAACAAGCTAAGAACAGGGAATCGAAAGTCTAAAGGGAAGTTTTTCAAATCAATCCAAAAACGGGAAATCAATCAAACAAAGGAAAGAATAATAACTTAACACACGAGTTGCAATCAGAATTAACAAGGAGTGGTTTGAAATCAGTCCACAATTGAAGGTCATTTTAGAGGGAAATTTTAGCATATAAAAGAGTGCATTAACATTAGGCATGCGAGGCTGAACTTATGACAAGAGAAGCATCATGCAATAACAATCACAAAGTCAGTAGATAGTGAACTATCGAAACATGGTAGTCACATAGGTCAATTGTCACCAACTTAGTAATAGAGAAAAGAGAGAGTATCAGAAGAATGCAAAAGGTCAAGTTAAAAC